>NC_051396.1:46866762-46881762 GCF_015228065.2 Penaeus monodon
CTTGTGGCTCGTCCGGAAATTCCCGTTAGGTTAACTGTTAACAGGACGAGGTTGCCGCCGCGGAAAAGTATGTTGTGTCAGAATCACACATCTTCTCTCGGTAGTAGCGTGTGTAAACAAAAAATATATATATATATATATATATATTTGGTATCATTGTTGTTAACGAAGATATGAAGGAACTATGACCGGCTTATGTGTTTTATATATTCTTTTTTAAAAGAGTTTTGGAAATATGTTTGATGATATGTACCACCCTGCTGTTCGTACACATGATCCTGAGCGAAGCATTCTGGGTGTCGTGAACATTTCTTTTCTAAATCCGGCCCATGAAATAACCTTTGTTTATATCGCCAAGGTTCATTCGGAAACTTAATAGTCATCGTCCATCGTCAGTCGTGAAATCTTTATATATATTCTTTGGAGGGAGAAAATGTCCATAAAAGCCTGAAGCGGGTATGTGCGTCTAAAAGGAGTGGAAGGGTCTGGTTGAGAGACGCCCCGGGCAGTGTAGTTCGGCCGTTGACCTCCAAGGTGGGATCATATGGCCTCGTCCTCAGATTTCTACTTAACAGACATATACATGATATCTGTGCATTATATTGTCTCACTGTTGTATATACATAGTTTTAGATACATATATGTTGTATATATATATATATTATATATATTTATATATATGTTTATATATATGGTACAATTTTAGATTAGAGGGAAGATCATGAAATACATTATAAGCTTAAACCCGCTTAGACTATACCTCCTCCTCGACGTGCAAGAGCGAGATGGATTCAAGGACTTTGCCCTTCGTCGGTTCGACAACGACAGGCCAGGAAGTGTCGCGGGATGGGTAGTGCCATGACCTACAAGGGTACACGTTCAGCGTCGGGATCGTGGGGCCCTTGTGATTCTTGATCTGCTCCTTGTAGGCCGTCATGTTACAATTATTCACGCTGGGGAAAACGATTTCCTTGCTCACTGGCACAGAATTGGGCGCGTGTTCTGTCTTTTCGGAGTCCAAAGAGGTACTTGAATTATTGTGGATAACTCTATCACTCCTCAGTGTAGTCTCCGACATTCTGCCCCGAATATACTGCTTTTCACTGAAGCCTTTCCTGGCGTCGTCCAAAGCCTCTAACAGGACCTGCACATCATCCCTCGAAGGCAGACGTGCATTCTGCATTATATAATCGACCCTGTCTCTGATCCCTTGCCGGTACTCCTGCACTTGGCCATTGTCGGTCACGCGAACGTACACGAACAAGGTGAACACGCCCACCAGGAACACGACTTTCCATTGCCGGGTCAACATGATAAACTTCATCTCAAGCAATTCACCGCAATAACAGGAAATAATCACTTCATCTTGTGAATATAGAATCAACCCCCACTATATCTGCCGTACGACTCGCAGCCCACGAAGCCATGGACCGCCACCCTCCACGTGCGTTCTTCGACTGAGGTCACACGGGGAGGCGGAGAACGGGCGTCTCGCGGAGGCAAGTCCTGATTTTTAGGGATTTTACCAGATCAGGGATGAGGTTAGGGTTAGGGTGGGGGAGAGGGGTACAAAGTGTTTATATTCTTGCCCTTGTTCTTCTTCATATCAAAAACGCACTTTTAGTTACTGAAGTTATCTTATTTTACAATTGATTCCGTGTCCCACATGTCTATGCATATCGGACACGACTGACTGGGAAAAGTCGTGGGCTTCCTTCCAACACGGTGTCGATTCCTACATTTTATTCCTGTCCGTGTTATTAATACAAACATTACTTTTATCATTATTACTGTTACCGTTACCTTCGTCATTTCTATTATTATCATCGTTATCATTATTGTCATTATTATTATCATTATCATAGGCATTACTGTCGTTATCATTACAATTATTAATATCCTTATCATGATGATTATCTTTATCATCATTATTATGTAATTATATTTACCATTATCATAATTTTCATTACCATTATATCATTAGTAGCATCATCATCACTATTATTAATATTATTGTTATTATTATTATTATCATTATCATCATTACTGGTATTATTATTATTATGGTTTTGTTGTTGTTGTTTTTGTCATTATTATTATTACTTTTGTTATTATTATTATTATTATTATTATTATTATTATTATTATTATTATTATTATTATTATTGATATCATCATCATTATCATTATTATAACTATTATTACTGTTATTATTATTATTATCATTATTGTTATTAATGTATAAAAGACATGAATGATAATGAATATCTTCACTCTACATGATACCTTTTATATATTTGTCAACAGGAGTACCGTTGATTGTTATTAATATCATCATCGTCATCATCACCATCACCATCACCATCACCATCATCATCATCATCGCCATCGTCATCGTCATCGTCATCGTCATCGTCATCATCATCATCATCATCATCACCATCATCATCGTCATCATCGTCATCATCATCATCGTCGTCGTCGTCATCATCGTCGTCGTCATCATCATCACCATCATCGTCATCGTCATCATCATCATCATCATCATCACCATCATCATCACCATCATCATCATCATCACCATCATCATCATCACCATCAGCATCGTCATCATCATTACCATCATCATCATCATCATCCTCACCATCACCATCATCATCACCATCATCATCACCACCATCATCATCACCACCACCACCACTATCATCATCACCATCATCATCATCACCATCATCATCACATCACCATCATCATCATCATCACCATCATCATCACCACCATCATCATCACCATCATCACCATTATCATCATCACCATGATCACCACCATCATCACCACCACCATCATCACCATCATCATCATCATCATCATCATCATCATCATCATCATCATCATCATCATCATCATCATCATCACCATCACCATCATCATCATCATCATCATCATCATCATCATCATCATCATCATCATCATCATCATCATCATCATCACTCTTATAACCATCATTATTGTTATTATTATTGTTATCCTTTTGACTTTATTCTTATTATCATCAAAGTTAACAATATCACGAAATTTAAACTACCATTTTATCGCTACGTAAAAGATATAAACTGCATTTTAATCACGAATTTTCAGACTAATAGCAATTGGCCGCTCTGTATGCGTCAGTCATTTCAGCTTTATTCATGTGTATTCAAACTCACTGAGCAATTTCAGACAATAGCATTCTCATAATCATGTACATCTCGTAATTTCTTATAACAATAGCTTTCTTCTCGAACTGTATATATATATATATATATATATATATATATATATATATATATATATATATATATATATATATATATATATATATATATATATAAGTAGACCTACTTGACATTTTCGTTATTATTATTATTTTTTCTTGACCAAAGCTCGGTTGATTACGTGTTTGTTTTGTCTCTTCTTCTGGCCAGTCTAAAATTATTTGTGTATATTTTAAACTTTAGAGTGTTTGTTAGATGCTAGCTGCTGCCTTTCCTGTCTGCTATAACCTCGTTTGATAAGTAAATAGAATTTTTAGTTAGTTTCTCTTGCTATGTCCATTCTCTGCTCCTTTCCCGTCCTCTGATTTCAATTATTTGCTCTTGTATATTTATTATCCTGATACAGTAACAATTTTCTTCATACTCTCTCTTCTACCTACCGTGACTCATCAAAATTCTCATAACATGTACTTTCCGTGTATTAGCTTGATATTGATCTATCCTCACTCTTCTCCTCACGGCTTTCTTTGCGTGATCTATACCTCCTTCCAAGTGAAGCTGAATTTTTCCCTTTAATGGTCTTCATTAGTATTCCGCTTCGTCCGATTTTTTTGTCTTTTTTTACCTATTGCCTAAAAAGTCTTATTTTTCTGATTTAATGGAATCGCTAATCCGTTTTTTTCCAGTTTGCATCCAATCATTATTATTTTTGCTTTAACTGTGAGTCATTCTGTTCTTGCCTTATCTGGCCTTTCATGTTTTTCCAACTTCACTTATAAGCACCTCTCCCTGTTAAAAACAAATCCTTGTAGAAAAAAGTTGTCCTCACATAACATGCGCATTGTCATTATCATAATTTTCATCATAATCATTACCACCACAACCATCATCATCATCACCACTATCACCAATCATCACCATCCTCCTCCTCCTCCTCCTCCTCCTCCTCCTCCTCCTCATCATCATCATCATCATCATCATCATCATCATCATCATCATCATCATCATCATCATCATCATCATCATCATCACCATCACTACTGTGGGTCAGAAAAGGTTGGGTGTTTAAAGGATACCGTGAGGGTTATGTTTAACGCTGTTCTCTCGAAAAGCGGAAGTGTATTGTCCATGAGAACTGACATCACGCATACGATAATCTGTCTGTAACCCACTAGAACAAAGGGCATATCAAATGTATCACTTTGACAACTCCGTCAGAACGTTACATGTGAGATGGACTTAAACAACGGGAAATCGAATAAACAGTCAAAATATCAGGGGAGACCTTACTGGTCTCACGAAATATGGCAGAAGACAGAATCTTCACAGTAAACAAGAACATTATACTGGTGAACAACTCTACAGGTCTAAACCAAGGCTTTCATTGATATTAGAGCTCAGTTGTATGAATGGATTTAAAAGCCATCTTCTGAACGGCAACTTTAGGAAGGTATTCCTGTATGCAAAAAAATGGTTCATAGCATGTGTTTGGTCCCACCGCCAGGTAGGAAAGTTGCCTTACACCAAGTGTCACCGCCCACATCCAAGTCCCAGGCTGGGATAAACAGCTCTTAAGAACAACAAAAATATTTATGCTTCTCCTGTGGACAGCGACTCCTGTGGTCAGGCGGGCAAGTGAGCTATTCGTCCTCTGAGGATGTCATCTCCTTACTTTTTCAGCCTCGCCCCCAGAACAGGCTTCGCTCCAGCACCGCTCCTCAAGGATTCTGACAGTTTCTTAGCCTCCTTTAGTAAAATGTACTGTGAGTTTCTCTGCCACTCATCATACTATTATAGGTCCTCTTGCTTACCAAGCATAATTTGCACGGGATATCAGTAGCACCGATGATAGACTGTTAGCAAAAGTACCTGTAACTATTAAAATTAACAAAAACTTGTCTGTCAAGATAGGAAAACAGCATTAAGAAATCCAGAAAGAATCATTTACCTCATGGAAAGGAATGTACAGTCAGTCACCCTTTGCACATCTAAAGAGAAGGTACACTTGTTAAGCTGGGATAAACATCAACTGGCCATTTCAGTCACTCATGTCTTCTTGGCAGTAGTAATACCTGGAAATGGAATTCGCCCTGGAATTCGCCCTTCCTCACATCAACATGTATTGTAAGATGACAATATCTTAAGTTGGTAATTGTTACTTGTATAATCATTATTCTTTCATGACTTACAAACTCCTGGTGTCATACTTGTTTCAGATGTCCTTTGACCTTATTTGTTATCTAAAAAGCAGTGAAGGGAAATCGGAAATTTCGCAGCCAGACATTTTCCGACCACACTGAAGTGAAGACGATTTCTCACACAATAAATATTTACGTAGCAGTATTTCCCAGCTGTATATGACATACGTTGGGCCGTTTCTGGCGCTAAAGGTGTAAAGGTGTCTCGTCGCCAAAGTGATATCTGTTTTTATGTGAACTCCATGACTCCGTAGGCTAAGGTGACTGGGTACTGATCTAATGTTCGAATCCTCTGGCGCCACGAATACTTAGGACGGTAACTTTCCCTAGCATATAGGGGGAGAGACAAAGAGAAGTTGTAGGTCGAGGCTATGCGTCATTCGACTTCACTTATTTCTGGATGTGATGCCACCACGGTAAATTCATGATGCATCTCACAGCGCAATTCGGACAACATAGTTGCACTGTTATATATATACAAATATATAACACCTTTTGTTTTCGTGACTTTGTCTTACTTAAGAAAAGGGAGCAACACTAAACTCATTCCTCTGATATCCACGTGCGTTCTCCTGTATCATCGAGGAAATCCTTGTGTATCGCGTTTTTTGCTCGTCTGCGATCTAAATACTGACTCAAAATTATAAATATCTGAGAAGCTGACTGGAGAAAATACTAACGACGTCGTAGTACCTTTCTGCAAACCAAAATACTTTAAAATACTGATACTTTGTTTAGTTAATTTTTACGCATTATACATACATACATACATACATATATATATATATATATATATATATATATATATATATATATATATAATATATATATATATATATATATATATATATATATATATATATATATATATATATATATGTATGTATGTATGTATGTATAATGCGTAAAAATTAACTAAACAAAGTATCAGTATTTTAAAGTATTTTGGTTTGCAGAAAGGTACTACGACGTCGTTAGTATTTTCTCCAGTCAGCTTCTCAGATATTTATAATTTTGAGTCAGTATTTAGATCGCAGACGAGCAAAAAACGCGATACACAAGGATTTCCTCGATGATACAGGAGAACGCACGTGGATATCAGAGGAATGAGTTTAGTGTTGCTCCCTTTTCTTAAGTAAGACAAAGTCACGAAAACAAAAGGTGTTGCTCCATAGTTCTGTTTATTTTACGAGAAAAAGATGTCGATAGAATGAGGAATTAATTTAGAGTAAAGTAATTCATATACAATTTTAACCTTTCCCGCAATAAGCTAATGCAAAACACCAATATCGCTAGGAAAGGTGGTTTTCTGCGCAATTTCTATTTCTATTATCCTCCAGTCTACACTTCACTTTGTGGGAGTCCCACGTCTTAACTTTGCAGTTTATTACCGAACTGCCTGAAAATACAAGTCTCCCGGTTACCTAGGCCCCAGACTAAGTTGGGGAAGAACTATAGTTTCTCTTCCTCAAGAACTTGATTGACGTGTATTTTTTTGCCACATTTCAGTTTCTTTCTTGATATTTTGTCAGCATACATACACTGACTGAAAATTCTTTCTTTGACAGCCTCAGTGACTATAGTGACAGTGATAAATATAGTGTAATCAAACAAGATTTTTCACATCTCCTTTTGGATGATCTGGACCTAAAATGTTGATCAGTGGCTAGGGTAAAAAGGTCCTCTTTTGGTTAAAAAAAAGAGAAGAGAAAAAAATCTCAGTAATCTTCTTTATTGTCACGTTGGAAAGATGAAAGAAAATGTAAAGATAGGGAGGAGACGGTGATCAATAAAATATACCATTGTATATATATATATATATTTACTTATTTCATACAGTATAAAAATCGAAACTATAGCTCAGTTATTAGTTGTTACAGCGTGGACATTTTTAATATACATATAAAAATACGTCTGACCTAGTGTCTCTCGAAAGCATTTCATAAGTAAATCTTTCCGCCCAATAACTGCCACAGTAGATCTAAACAGGCTGGTGTTCTTTAATATGATTTTCCGTTTGTTTGCATTAGGGAAAAAAACAACTTGTAGACATTTCTTTAGTGATATGTCTTAGTATTCTATCTTAGAAAAAATGAGAAGTAAAAAAATATGAAATGCAGGTAAGATGATATTATACAGTGATCAAACTAGCAATAAATTTTTCCCTTGAATGGAAGTTTAATGGGTATTAAAAGAGTCTGGTGAATACAGCATTAATTTATGAAACCTGTTTATACTTCTGATTCATGCTCCCAATTACGTGAAATCAACGTCGATATTGAGATTAAAACAAATTATATCCTTTACTCAAATTATATCCTTTACTCATGTTGACATCAATTCAATATTCTTCTATCCCTTGGAAAACTTGCTGCTAATAATGAAACTCTGTATTCCTTGCCTTTAGGTCAGCACCCATGTTAATGAGAACACAACACTCTCAAAAATTGCTTCTTCATAAAACAACAGCCTATTGACATAGTATTATATAGCAAAATGTACAAAAATTACATTCACAAAAAAACATTTTCTACAGATCTCACGGAATGCGAAAGTGTTTTAAACCTAAAACTGTTCTGAAAAAAGGTTAAAGCCAATGTGATAACTTTTTTTAGACAAGGTTTGGTAAATCTGATACATGTGGTAGCTTCTGACTAAAGGTTGAGGTAAAGAGCTATTTTCTTATCAATGAAGGAATACATTGTTTCTGTTTTGCAAACCATCACCATGTGAGTATCTCTACAACATAAAAGTACAATATATACATCCTAAACTCTCTTGACTAGATACTGTATTAGCTCTAGAATTACTGTGAAAGACATAGTAAACTATATGTAAAGTATTGCAATGATTGCAAATATTCCACTAAGAAACACACTACTTATAAAAAATATCAAAGATAAAGTTAAGCTCTCAACAGTGCAACAGTTGATCCTTGGCTCATCAAATATGCATAATGGATCATTAATTAATCAAATTTGCCAACATCCATGGCAACAGAAAGTGTTTAATTTCTCCTGCCATTCTACAAACCTTGGACCAACTGCAATACGCCTGAGCTCCATTCTCTAAGGACACGTACAAACAGACCCTCTTTTATTCATAACATACAAAAACAAACATTGCAAGTCGCATGAAATATACAGTAAGTACTATGTAGTCAACAGTAAATATTTCTAGCATGTGATTTTCTTGCATCCACTGCCACTATAACTGCAAGGACCTAACATATTCTTTTGTGTTTCCAAACTATAAATTTTACTGAAAAATTTAAACTGACTTCTGCATTACTCTAAATTACTAATCTGTAATTAAGTGAATGACACTGTCATTTTTTCCCACAGTATACATCGAAACACTACCAAAAAAAAAAAACGATCTTTGTTCACCTTTTTGTTAAGACAAGAATTCTGAGCGTCATGTGGCGGACATTACTAGACCCAAACACAGTATACTGTGACCTTAAATCTTAGTCTCTACCGTTGGAATCTATAAAACTCAGACTTCCCACGGCCACTGTTGGGAAATCTTCTCACATTTTACAGTCAGACTATCACAAACGAAAGATCCAAGGCCTTGAACACAGCGGTGAGGCAGGGAGTGCTCAGACGTCGAGATCCTCCCACTCCTCGAGTTCTCTGGGCGTAAGGGTGACCCTCACGCTTGTGATCTTGCCCAGGCCGTCGTGGCTCTTTCTCGTCAGGGGGTTCTCGCGCACGTCCAGCTCCTCCAGGGTCTTGGCCTTCTGCACCTCCTCCACTTCGAGGTCTGTCGGCAAAGAGAATGGAACTCGAAACACTCGTAACTACGCCGGGAAAGGGTTTGTTACAGCGTTTAATTCCTGCCGGGGACTCATCACAAATTTCAAACCCAATGAATAAATCTCAATAATATCACTGTGATTGACCATCTTAGTGTCCCCCTCAAAGAAAAAAAAAAAAGTAAAGTAAATAATAAAAACAACAACAACAAAGCAATAATAATAATAATAATAATAATAATAATAATAATAATAATAATAATAATAATCAAGCATCAACTAAGTATAGACGAAACAACTCACCCATGATGTAGTTGTTGTTGACGACGATGGCCTTCACCTTCGGCAGCCGGAAAACCACATTCGGCAAGTTGACGAAGGAATTGTGACTCAAGTCCAGCCGCTGGAGCTCGATGCAGTCGCCCAGCTCCTCGGGCAACTTGGACATCTTGTTGTGGGACAAGTTCAGTTCTGCGATGGACAAAATAAATATATATATATCTTAGTTTAATCTCACTTAATTACGAATTGGTGATATAGAGTAATGCAGAAGTCAGTTTAGAGTTGCCAACGTTATTTTCCCCCGTAGATTAAGATTCCCTGAGGATCTATAGTTTCTGAGTATCTATAAGGTTTGTCAGATAAGCAAAATAAAAAAGGCAGAATATTATTTGAATACAGTTCTATCTTCTCATTCAGATCGGCAATCTTACTGAAGTACCAAAGGGACCACTTAATAAATATGAAAGAGCCAGTCCTTCCAAAACGCACTGAAAACGCGGATACCAAAGCATCTTCCCATTCTCCCTCCTCCTGCTTACAAAGTACCTCAGAATGCACAATAATAAAGAAAATATTAAAGAGGCAAAAGTCAACGATAATTCCAACGTCGGAATGCGCGGAACTTCTGTTGTCTGTACTTCATGGTATAACCTCTTTGTTTGTTTTTTCGTGTGTGTGTGTGTGTGTATGTGTGTGTGTGTGTGTGTGTGTGTGTGTGTGTGTGTGTGTGTGTGTGTGTGTGTGTGTGTGTGTGTGTGTGTGTGCGCGCGCGCGCGTATGCGTGCGCATGTGCGTGTGTGTGTGTATAGGGGGAAGGGTTACGTGCTTGCATGTCCGGACGTGCGTGCGCGCATGATCCCATACATAAACCCCCTATTTACGCGTTGAGCTTAAACAATTAAGTCCGAAATATCGTGTATTCTCTGAACGAAGATATGGAAGGAGAAAAAGTAAAAAACAGCATCAACCCGGAAGTAAAAACCGCGAAAGCGCCTTCCCGACGAGCGACCGTTAGGCGGGGCAGTACTGCGCGAGCCTCCGATCTTGTGCAACCGGCGCCAAGGTGAGCCGGCAGGGTTAGGGGCCACAAGCAAGGGCCAAGGGGCAGGAGGCCGGAGGAGTCAGGGGCAGGGGAGATCGGAGGTGTCAGGGGCAGGGGAAACCTGGGGCGTCAGGGGCACAGCGCCAGGGACAGCGGAGCAGGGGGTGGGGGAGGCTAAACGAGCCACAGAGTCTGACGGGGAGGACCGAGGTGGAAGGGCACGGGGAACTAGATGCTCCTCTGTGGGCCTGTGGTATGTTCGGCGCAAATCCTCGCTGAAGGATTAGCATCACAAACAGTGAAATCGGAATCTGGTGACAATGCGACAAGGGCACGGTACGAGAGAGGCGGCACAGGGGGGGGGGGGGGCAGATAACGTATAAGGAAACAACTATTGCAGGTTATGATTTCCAGTTGGTTGAAGCTGTGATTTTCAACTAGTGAAAGTTATAATTTACGACCACTCAAACTCATAATCTACAACCACAAAGTTATGATTTACAACCACTGAAGGTTATAATCTACAACTCGTGAACGTTATGATCTATCAGCGAAAAATCCCATCAAACTTCAAGAAAGAAAACGTCTTACTTGAAGTATCTGGAGTCAAGGAGTCTTGGGTTAAATCACAGTCTTCTTGTCCCAAACACTTTATCGCACAAACACTAACGTTATAGCTTAGAAATCTGCTTAAAAAAAAAGAACAAAGGCAATTCACGGAATCCACGAACTTGTAATTAGTTTATACACCTGTCTATTATTTATTACCAGAATCATAAAATGTTCATAAATATTTCCCCCCCCGAGAGCCAACAATGTCGAATTGCGTACTACACACCCACGTGCTCACCCGGGTCGTCGCCAAGTCTGTTGTACGCAAGAACTTGGTCCTCCTGCCACGCCGCGCCTCTTGGCACCACCTCGCTGTGCCCTGTTCGAACGACCGTCGGAGGGAATATGTGTCGTTTTTTCTCTCTCTCTGAAGTCAAGACGGAAACCCCCGTGACACGTGTAAAAATAAGTAAACAGGAAAGTTGTTGCGACGTTACTTGCGCTGCCTCGCGCACCTGTCCTTGGCAACAGGTCCCCAGCGCGGGCATGGCGCCACGTGGGTCGGGCACGGCTGATTCAATGGGCTTCCCGCTGACCCCGCTTCCACCACCCATGCCAGGCCCGCCCACATACCCCTTCTTATTCTCCTTCCCCCTCCCTCACTCTATCCTCTCTTTCTTCCTTGTTGCGATTTCCTCTTCCTCTTCCACTTCTTCCTTCCATCCCCTCCCTTCTCCACCCTCGCGCCTACAGCATACCCTACTATTTAAAATCCGGAAAGCTTATAATTTACGTAGCTATGCTGCGGAGGCGTCCGCGTTGTATAATAGTGCAGCCCGCAGCAGCATGCCTCGCATTAGCCTGCCAAAGGAGAGGCCAGTCTGCTGGTCCCTTTGTTCCCAGCAGCCGCCCAGGTGTCAACAAACTTCCATTCCGCCGCCCACTCCCGCTGCTGGCATGTCCTCTGCTCTCGGTTTCCTCAACACCGCGTTTTACACTTTATCCAGTACATGTATACAACATAAATATGCACATATACATGTGTGTATACATGCATACATACTTTCGTATATAAATAAATAAATAAATATATATATATATATATATATATATATATAAATAAATAAATATATATATATATAAATAAATAAATATATATATATATATATATATATATATATATATATATATATATATATATATATATATATGCAAGAACAACATCCCCTTGTCTCTCCCTCCCTCCTTCCCTCCCTTCCTGCCTCCCTCCCTCCTCTCTCCCTCTGTCTCACCTGTAATAAGGCAGAACTTGAGCGCAAACTTGGGCGGAATCTTGGACAGGAGGTTCCCCGACAGATTACAGGTGGTCAGGGGCGTGTTCCTCATGAGGTGGAACACGGCGTCGGGGACCTGGCACAGCTGGCATTCGCTCAGGTCTGGTGGGAGGAGAAACAAAGAAATCAGACGTTAGTGGGTGATAAAGAGCCACCTTAAATCTATATGTGTATATATGCTGATGGACAACTATGTAATTCTGCTAATAAATCTATTTACTTGAATGAGTGTGTGTCTCTTTTGTTTGCTTTGTTTGTAGGCACGTGCGTCAACTTGTAGATGAAGTATGAGTGTGTACACTACAGTTATCATCATATTATAGCATCCTTCACCAAAGGCCCCTTAACTGTAAACGGCGGATATCACATATAAAAAGGAGCATCTAATCACAAAGGAAATGCACATGCTAACAAAGCCAGCGGTAAGTATGACGTCATATACGTACGTACGGGCTCTCGCTCTGTGACGTCACAAGGCCTTTGTTATCAAGCGTGGCTGGGTGTTAACGTCCTCGTATAAGATAAAAAGGAAAGAGGAGAGAAACTCAGCCTTATCTTTTTAACTAAGTTTCGTGACAACGCTGACATGGAAACTTAAGAAGAGGATTCCATCTCAAGTCTTTTCAGAAGTTCCAAGACAATCCTGACTTAGAATTCACCACAAATCTCTTTAATTAAGTTCAAAGCTGATGTTAAGAAGAAATTTAAAGAATCCTACTTCAAATCGTGACAATGCGGACACACACACACACACACACACACACACACACACACACACACACACACACACACACATACACACACACACACACACACACACAAAAAAAAAAAAAAAAAAAAAAAAAAAGAAGAAGAAAAAAAAAAAAAAAAGTTCAGGAGAGAATCCCACCTTCCCGTCTCTTCATTAACTTCCGCGACATTGCTGATCCGAGGATGCACAGAGAAGTTACCCTGTACATGTGCCTTGTGTTTCTGGTGCACTGGGATCTCGAGTCTTCACGAATATTACAATAGGTAGGGACAAGGAGGGAAGGAGGACGGGAGAAAGGAAGAAGAAAAGGGAGAAAGAAAAGGGAAAAGAGAAAGAGGGAGAGGGAAGAGAGAGAGAGAGAGAGAGAGAGAGAGAGAGAGAGAGAGAGAGAGAGAGAGAGAGAGAGAGAGAGAGAGAGAGAGAGAGAGAGAGAGAGAGAGAGAGAGAGATGAGAGGGAAGGGGGGGATGAAAGGGGAAAGGAAGAGGGAGAGGGACTTGAAAGGGAGAGAAGGAAGTGGTAGGGAGATATGGAGGGCAAGAGGGAGTAACTGAGGGAGAGCGAGAAGGGGAAGAGAGGGAAGAGAATGGGAAATGATTACAAACATTAACGTTCGTTCCGGGGAAAGACTTCACGAAAGGCAGGATATACAAGGGTAGAGAACGTCGCATCTGTTGAAATATTACGTCGAAGAAGGGGGGCGGGGAGGCTAAAGGGTACTGCTAGGGTACGGGGAGGGGGTGGGGTGGCGGGAGGCAGCTGGCACCATTATCCCCTCCGATGCTATGTCTTTCGTGACGCAGTTACGGGAGACGCACTTGTGTCTATGTTCTCTCGGACTCTACGTAGAACGAGTTAGTTTCGGAGTTCTAAAGCTTTCCTCGGAAAAAAAAACTATGTACTTCGAAATCTCTGTTAGCTAATTAACAACTTAATCAAATTGCAATAAAGAATTATGCACGTTTGAATGCATGTCAACATACTTTTATAGATTTTAACGGTAATGAATGACTTTGTATTTGTTAAATGACATCAGCTAATATTCATTCGTGTACAAATATATTTGCATAATTTACATACACATGAACCATTGATTCAACTAATCTACAAATATCAAACGCAGGTCTTTTTAAAACCTAATTTGCCACTGTTTCAAAGTTTAATGAATAACTATACACGCGCACATTTGTGCTCCCGTAACACAAGAGACAAGTTTGTTGTGCGTAATAGCGGGACTAGCATCAGAACGGCGGGGAGGCGCACTTGCCCTGGGTGTGGCGTAGAGGCTGGTGGTGATGGAGGTGTGGCGTGGCGCCGCGTGTGGGGAGGGGGGGGAGGAGTCAGAGGCACCGTCAGCCTTGGGAGGAGGAGGAGGAGGGAAGGGGTCCTCCGAAGGTGGCAAGAGAAGAGGGTGGGTGGGAGGAAGGGGATTTGGGGGGGGGGGGAGTTGAGAATCACGCAGAAGAGGATAAAAGGGCCTTGAAGCGGCTGGGTTTGGTGGAACGGGGTTACAAGGACATCGCGAACTTTACATTCATCATCACTTTAATCACTATCCCAACGCTATCATGACCAACGTTGCCCACGCTGCCGCCAGGATGTGTCTGGAACCGAAACATCAATTAGCAACATCCACACGAAGATAAGAATGCGCATGTACGATGTTATCCACGGCGTTGCGCAAGCCTTTGTTTCAATTCCTGCTCGCGGTGCAACGTGAAATTACCCCCCCCCTTTTTTTTTAATCTATTCATTCCCAAATTTCGGTCACCGTTCTTTGTCTACACTTTACCCTAACCCAACAATCGCACTCTGCCTGCCCTCCCAC
>NC_051396.1:46896762-46901762 GCF_015228065.2 Penaeus monodon
AGGGGAATGCCCTGTACATCACTGCAGCTGGTTGGCACACGTCGGTATGTGTACAGCCTCACACGTGTACTCTCAGGAAGTGACGAGGACACACCGAATCAGTGTAAGGAAAATTTTCCGTATTGTAGTTTTGGCTCTTAAACTTTGCCGTGCCAATCGTTGTCCCATTTTGCTCTTTAGTACTTGTTTGCTTGTTCTGAGGTATAGCTAGGATTACTTTCAAACGAGTCATTACACTAGAACTGTTCTTCGATAACATTAAATGTACTGCATATATTTGCTTGTTTGTTTCTCTGCATTAGATTTCATAAATGTTTTATGGAATGACAGTACTATCTGTATCCCGAATGAGAGGATCAACAAGTTTCTCACGAGAGCCTATAATTGAAAATGTCTGTGGGCAATCCTAAGTAAATCAGTTTTATGGCAATCGACTCTATAATCCTTTTTTACTTTGATGATATAATAATAAGATAAAATAGAAATAAAAAACATATATATATATATATATATATATATATATATATATACATACACACACATACATACATATTAAATCTTCAAAGGACTGATCCCTTTTCAGGTTAGACACTGGGTCTCCGCAGCAAAATTCAGGAAACGTGAGCATCAAGTAAATTTCCTTCCTGATTCTGCTCTCGTTAAACTTTTTTTTTATAAGTTTCATCCGTCAACAAATCGGAACTGGCAATGGCTAAAACATCAAAGACGTTTCAGTTAAGTAATATGGAGCTATCTGTCCTATGAGGAGGATGTTGAAATGTTTCTCAGGTAAGTGAGTGGTGTTCATATTATTTATAATAATATCATGATATCGTAAAAAAGGAAAAAAAAAAATATATATATATTTATATATATATATGATTGATATTTTTTACGTTTGTATCTTATAAGTCATATGATGAAAAGGTTACTGTACCTAAGTCTTTTTTTGAGATCCAGGCTGGTGATAAAACTAGGAATTCGTTTTGTTTTATTTCAGAAAAAACTTGGATCTTGACATGTCTTTTTATAAAGAAGAAATTCAAGAGATTTAGCCATGTTTTGTAATTTGAAAATTCTATTTTTCAAGTATTTCATCATTATCTACTATTAATACACGCGCGCACACACACACACACACACACACACACACACACACACACACACACACACACACACACACACACACACACACACACACATACACACACACACAATCACTTGTCACAAAAAACGTTATGAATATCAAACCTTTTGTTTATCTTTCATTATTTCACTTATTTCAAATAAAACAATGAATATAAATTGTAAATATTTAGCTGCCTAACGTAACGATTTTTCTTTCTATATCCTATCCCAAATATACTTGGTTGAGTAAGTGTTAATCATATCACTCTGAACTCACCTTTTATGTCACACTCAAAATTTCACTCAGTCAATCATTTGTTTATGCATAGATTCGCACTTCTTGATATGAATAATTGCTTTTGGCCTGGCTCAAACCTGACCTAGTAATGCGTGAACAGCAGAGTAATGTTGATAGTGTAAGCGTGTCCTAGCCATATTTATTTGTTTACTGGATTAGAGAGATCCCATGAAGATGTGTGTGTGTGTGTCTCATGCTGATATACCTATGTTTTGTATGTGATATGTGAACCCACATAGGGACTTATTAAGATAGGGGTGAGGAATCTCTTTTGAGATTTTCGTAATAAAATTGTCAAAAAAAAAAAAAAAACTCTCACTGTCTGTATGTGTACCGACTGCACTTGGCCCTCTCTGAAGCGCCGCTGTTGACGTGAAGGCCGAACAGTACAGCACGAGGCAACCAGTGACCTCGTAGCCGACATGGAATAGAGGTTCAAGAGGTATCGATTTATGGAGCCCTATCCTCTCACCGTCTCTCCATTCCCCCTCCCTTACTCTCTCACTTTTTTCTTTCTTTTTCTTTCTCTCTGCCTCTGTCTGTCTGTCTATCTGTCTGTCTGCCTTTCTGTCTCTCTCTCTTTCTCACACACATACGCTCACTTTACACACACAAATATAGAAATGAAAATGAATAAACATTGCTATAAATATAAATTGATGAATATATCAACACACACACACACACACACACACACACACACACACACACACACACACACACACACACACACACACACACACACACACACACACACACACACACACACACACACACACACACACACACAGATGAATCTCTCTCCTTTCCTTTCATGTATTACATCCTCTCCTTCCATTTCCTTTTTCTCTCGCTCTACTTGTCGATCTCTTTACGATCTCTCTCTTTACTGTTATTTATGCCCGTGTACTTTTTTTTACTGGCCTGGGATAACCTCTATCGACAACACTGTACCATGGAAAGACAAACGCAACCTTAATTTACTTATGGGGAATTTAAGCTAAGGAGACAGTAAGATTGGAAACCATTCGGAGGCAAAAGTGTTCTCAGACCAACTACGTTTATTGGATGTTTTGTTAGTTTATACTTTCACCTGTAACATGATCGCTGATATATTCACGTTTATGCACTCTATCTCATCAGTCTAGTTCATTATCCTTAACACATCGATACTATTGTCACAGATAAATGTTCAAACTAATAAAACATTTGATAAACGCATGTCGGGGCAATTGGCTCGTTTCCTGTTAACAAGGGGTGCTAGTATCAATATAACAGCTATGGTGTCTGTCAAATAATGAATAATTATGGAAGTATGAAAACAGAATACAAAATAAATGGATATTATGCTTCAATCCCTGTTGACGTTCATATGATAAATTAGAAATGCCGAAAGTAATCGAGCACACCAATATGAAGGGAAAAATGTATTCGAACAATGACAGATGATGTAACTATCACCGGAATGCTCATGGGATTGAATTACTAATGGATTAAACATGCGGCGTTGAATTCCTTGGCTTTGGCGATAAACACGGGCAAATCCAAAGTGTCTCATTCTGTTGTTGGCAGCCTGAAAATGTGAGAACGGCCATTGTCGTTCGCCGAGCTGGTAGGTGAATGGGAGCAATGTTAACTATGTTTAGACGCAGAGCACTACAGCGTATCGACGTGGTCACTGCTCCGTCACAGAAAAATAGAGTACGCAGAAACCTTGTCTGGGGTGATTAACCACACATCGTGTCTACGGAATTATATTTAAAAAACCATTGTAGATGGAGATCTGTTATTATATTAATTTCAAAAATTGGTATAATAACGTAGGATGAATTGAAATAAGACCGACCAGATGAAATGGACGGATAAACATTTCCTCTGCTGACATGGCTTTTATCAAGCTGAAGAAAGGATATTGTCTAAAAGAAAGAGCTAGATATGACAGGTTTTCCCAAGTTATGAACAAATCGAATATCTTGAAGTATGAATGTCTTTTACGACAATTGATGACATGAAACGTTTTATCAAAGAGCGCGGGGGTCTTCCTTCTGTTGCCTGGGAAACGTGTTGCAGTTGACTTGAAGTTCTGCTGTCTCTGCACTGGAAGGCATCTCGAATAGGAATGGAACAGTGGAATACCAGAGTAACATGGACGTCATGGATTATCATTTTCTTAAAAGCATATTACAGGGGAGAAAAAGGCGTGTGAATGAATTGAATTGAATAAATGAACTCGAGTGAGCAGAAAGGGTGTTTCAGGGGAGTAAGGACGAAAACAAAACACTCAAGGTCACATGGTAAATTCACTGAAAAAAATACTGTTTAGAGAATTGCGATGCAAAGCACGTAAAGTTTTGCTACCCAGATTTCATGTCACCATATAACAAAGATGATAAAAAATAAATGATTAAAGATATCCCCTCTAAAGTTTTTTTTTCTTCTTTCTTTCTAAAATGAATTAAACAACGAAAATAGGGTTAACAAGTACAGCTTAACAAAATGACCTACTTTACCCAGAGCAAAAAGTGTAGTTCCCTTGTTGCTGTGTTCTACCTTGTTCTTTGTTCTACCCTTGTTCTACTGTGTTCTATATTGATCACCTGAGAAGGGATACATGTTTCCCAGTGCCATTTAATAACCAGAAATTGAAGTATAGCCTTTTTATTACATAGATTCTAAATAATTTCATTCCCTTCACTACACTGTGTGTTCTGACTCAGTAACCCATGGGGTAGGTTTAACAAATACAGTAAATGTATCCATTTACATTTCATCATGACAGAATGTTAAGTTTGTATACATTCTATATTTATGAAAAACGTCATCTGCTATTCTTAGATTACTCTTTATAAAATCGTTATATATATATATATATATATATATATATATATATATATATATATATATATATATATATGTACATATATATATATTTTTATTATTATTATTATTATTTTTTTTTAAGCGAGGATACTTAATAGTTAATGTGTTTATATATCCAGCTGCAGGGTGTGTACACATGCAATATGCATGTCTACACACCCTGCAGCTGGATATATAATTCTGTTGGTTTTGTGGTTGCTCTGCCTTCTGCAACTGAGTTCTTATCATAAACTTAAATACTCATTGTAGATTGCATAAATTATGTATTTCTTATTATTCCACAGATAACCAAATAAAAAGGATGGTATTGCCAACACTGAAACACACACACACACACACACGCACGCACGCACGCACGCACGCACGCACGCACACACACACACACACACACACACACACACACACACACACACACACACACACAAACAAACAAACAAATATATGAGGCCGCGGTGGCCGAGTGGTTAGAGCTTCGGACTCAAGGGGGTCACGACGGCAATCTGAGTTCAAGGGTTCGAGTCACCAAACGCCGGCGCGTTGTTCCCTTGGGCAAGGAACTTCACCTCGATTGCCCTCTTAGAAAACGACATATCGCATAGAAGTCGAACGCATATGTCGTGGGGGAAGTCACCACCGTGGCACAAACCGCGGTTGATCAGGAAGGGCATCCAATCAGGCAAAGGTGGCACTGCCA
>NC_051396.1:46906762-46914789 GCF_015228065.2 Penaeus monodon
AAAACTGGAAAAACTTTACGCCTACCTCCGCACACTGCAAATAGCATAGAGACGCGCAAATACACATGAACATATGTAAACATGCACACACGTACACGCATGCACACATACACGATATATATATATATATATATATATATATATATATATATATATATATATATATATATATATATATATATATGTATGTATGTATGAATGTATGTACATGTATATATATGTAAATATATACATACATATACATATGTTTATATATATAAAGCTATGTGTGTATATACACATATATTATATATTATACATATATTTACACACACACACACACATATATATATATATATATATGATATATTATATTATATATATATATATATATATGTGTGTGTTGTGTGTGTGTGTGTGTGTGTGTGTGTGGTGTGTGTGTGTGTGTGTGTGTGTTTGTGTGTGTGTGTGTGTGTGTGTGTGTGTGTGTGTGTGTGTGTGTGTGTGTGTGTGTGTGTGTGTGTGTGTGTGTGTGTGTGTGTGTGTGTGAGTGTGTGTGTGTGTATGTATGTCTGTATATATATATAATTATATATCTATATCTATCTATCTATCTATCTATCTATATTTGTGTGTGTGTGTATATGTATATGTGCTTATGTATGAATACATATTGTTACGGCTGGTATGTCACTAAGAGAATTCAGGGAAGAGCAGCTCCGCTAATTCTCCCAATGCGGAAGCAAGAATCTAGACGAAAAGTCAAATGGCCTGATATGAATGGCTAAAAACCACGTAACAACAGTTCTTGCGTTGAAGTACTAATAGTGATTATCAAGTTTCTTCTTGTTCATTCACCGATTTCATTCACTATTCATTTTCCCTATTAAATGCTCATTAATTAGGTTAGCATAATATCATTAAATGTTAATTCATTATTTATGAGGTCTTCCATTAATGGATTTTCATCATTCATTATTGATAGGGTACTTTCATTATTGTATTGTAAGCCTTTTTTATAATAATGTATTTTTTTTTTCATTATTATTTACTTATCTTCCATTATTAATTAGTATTTATCAATTGTCCAAAGAGATTTGGAAAAAAAGCGTAAACTCATAATATTCACATTAATTTTATTTAATTCCTTCACCAACACACAAACACACAAAACAAGAAAATTCTACCAATGCGATATATCAATAAAATATAATATATCGCCCTAATCCCTAACAAAGAAATTACTAAACGTAAAAGTAAAAGAAAAAGCAACCGGCAGAGAGGTCTAGCCCTGGCCTATGGCAGAAGAGGAGTGGCCGAGGCAATTCTGACAAGGATTACAGGTAGCGCTCAAGACGGTGTGTGTGTGTGGGGGGGGCGAACGCTGCTGCAGGAACTGCCCAGTTCCACTAGTCAATGTTTTGCTTAAGCCCTTTTCTAATTATTGATTTTACTTTGATACCCCTCCCCGCACGGGAAAAAGTTAAACTAACTAGTCTTCCAATCGAACAGCTTGTTCAAACAGACTGGCGACAGTAACGTACTATGTCCTCTGTCCTTCGCAGTGTCGAGTCAGCGGCCACTAGGTGGAAAACACACCACCTACGATCTTGAGAGTGCGTCCGCAATGATATTGTGTCTGCCACTGATATGAATATTTTTATATTGAATGGCTGTAATGTTAGTGCCCACCTTAACACTCGCATGTTTCTAAACTTCACATTTTCAATAAATGTTAATGGATTATGATCAGTGAAAATCTCAACAGGATGGATAGAACTAGTTAAATAAATTCTAAACTTTTCAATGGCCAACACTATTCCCAAAGCATCCTTTTCGACGGTGGCGTAAGACTTTTGATATGGCTTATATTTAAACGAAAAATAACACACTCTCTGCAAGAGGACCGCTCCCACACCATTGTCACTAGCGTCCACCTGTATCATAAACGGTTTAAAGATGTCAGGAGCCTGCAAGACGAGGACGGTACACAAGAGGTGCTTCAGGTTTTCAAAAGCTTGCTGACAATCATCTTGACCACCTCCAATGTCCGTTTAGTACTCAGCAAGTCTGTTAAAGGGGCGGATACCTGAGAGAAGTTTCTTACAGAACCGTCTGTAGTAGCCAGCCATCCCCATGTCCAGATTCACTTTTCTTCAGGTTTACCGTGAGATTGGCGGCCGACAGGGCCGATAAGAGCGCCCGCAGGCGGACCAAATGTTCCTCCCTGGACTCGCTCCAGATTACGGGGTCATCGAGGTAACAAGGAACTTCTTCCAGGTCCGCCGTCAGGTAATTCATGAGTCGCTGAAAGGTCGCTGGGGCGTTCCTCGTCCCGAACGGAGAACTCTGAACTCGTAGGAGGCCGGCAGGAGTGACAAACGCAGAAATCGGCCTCGCCCTCTCAGTCAACGGAACTTGGTAGTAGCCCTGGAGAAGTTTCGACAGGTAGCGTGTCTTCCCCAAATCGTCAAAGATGTCATCCATCCTCGGAAGGGGAAACGAGTCCACCACAGTTATCGCATTCACTTTCCTGTAGTCTACGCATAGCGTAAGTACCGCTACTCTTGGGAACTAGCACCACGGGTGATGCCCAGGGCTAAGGTTGGGATTGATGATCCCCTACGTTGAACCTCTGCCTGCAGGAATGCCCTCTCCTCTGCATTGAGGAGATAGGGAGCTTGGCGTACTGGTTGAGCATCCCTAGTCTCAACATCGTGTTCCAGCAATGGGCAAAGACGAGGTACATCACTGAATAGTTTATCATACTCCTGCAGAAGAGAACGAGTGTTTGCTGCTTGGGCAGCAGAAAGATGTTTAAGTTTATCATCAAGTTTAACTAAGATAACCGAATTGGTGAGATTAGGTTCCACAATAGAAATATTTTCATTATGTTCACTACTGACGCTAGAAGGTACAACCAGTGAAACCTCTCGTATATTTTCCATATTTTCCTTCAAATCATCCCGTTCATAGTACTTTTTCAAGAGGTTCACATGTACATGACGTTGTTTCTTACGTCTCTTAGGGGTTTCAATTACATAATCAACATCACTGGTTCGTTTTAAAATACGGAATGGACCTGGATATCGAAACTGAGGAGGCTGATTAGCAAGAGGTAGCAAGGCCAAAACTAAATCACACTTTTTAAAGCTTCTTTCTTCAGTATCATTTACTTTATCAAACTGTTCTTTCATTTTAGCCTGAGCTTTACTCAAATGATTATGGGCTATTGAATAGCTTGTAATATATACTAAAATTTATTCATATTAAGCAGCTACAGGAATTTCCTCCTCATATAACCAACACTCCTTTAAGACTTTTAGTGATTCACGCACTGCATGGCCGTAAATTAATTGAAATGGTGAATACCCTAGACTCTCTTGAATACTCTCCCTTACTGAAAATAGAAGCAAATCTATTCCTTCATCTCACTCAGAACCAGTCTCTAAACAAAAGGCTTTAATCATTGTCTTTAGAGTGTAGTGAAACCCTTCAATTATCCCTCGACTCTGAGTATGATATACATTGGATCTGCACTGCTGTATACCCTAGACTTCATAACTTTTTCATACAGTCTGATCGTGAAATTTGACCCTTGATCTTACTGTACTACGGTAGGACACCCTACTTGGTGAAAACTTTATCAAGGCCTTCACAACATTCTCAGTAGTAATGCATCTGAGGGGAAAAGCTTCAGGATATCTCGCGGCCATATTAATTATAGTTAACAGAAACTTGTTACTCCGTTTAGTCTTTGGAAGGGGACCTATACTGTCAATAACTACTTTACTGAAAGGCTCTCTTAATACTAGGATAGGTTGCAAGGGATATGGTTTGATGCCAGCTCCTGGCTTAACTTTTACTTAGCAGATATGGCACGATTGGCAATAACGAATAACATTTCTTTTCATTTTCGGCCAATAAAAATGAGCCAAAATCTTAAAATACGTTTTCTTGACTCCCAAATGACCACTAATGTCATTTGAAATATTCAGAACATCAGTACGAAGGGACTTGGGAATTATAATCTGATGTACCGTCTCACTTGTATCGTCTGCAGATATATTATAGGGCTTATATTTACGCATAAGAACGCCTGACTGGGGATAGTAGCACGTACTGGAATTTTCAAGTTCACTTATGTCAGTAAGCCTATCATAAAATACTTTCAACTCAAGATCTTTACGTTGTTCTTCAATGAGCTTTTCTTTAGTAACTGGAGTGCCTTTGAAATTCACTATATCAGAATTATCAGATGTAGACTTACTTAAAACTTTAGCAGATGAACCGAAAAAATCTGCTAGGGTAAATTCCTCAGCAATTACATCACAAGGGCTCTCCTCTGACAATGTAGTACCGGTTGTAAGCGCTTCGATAGGAGGGGAGGTTCTACGACTTGCACTGCGGGTGACAGCACATGCAGGGAAGAGGTCGGGATACTTCCTTTCTAAATCTACAGTGTTGTTCTCTTTCGTGGGAAAAGATGAAACCACAGGGCAAGGCCACACCTTATCACCAACGAGATCATACCCATAAGAAGTGATATGCCATTACTTGGTATCCTATCAACAACACCTAACCTTACATAACCGGATATTAAATCAGATTTAAGGTAAACTTCACAAATGGGTATGCTTTTGGACCCCATCAGTCCATTGATAATTACAATCTCTCCAGTGTAATAATCAGGGTTAGGAACAGCCTCTTTGAGCACCAATGATATATCTGCAGCCGAGTCTCGTATTATAGTGACTGGGGAAGAAGACGTGCACGATTCATCAGCACTAATAAGTCGTGGAGAACAAAAGGGTTTAAATGAAGGAGTCACATTTGTAGATTCTGTCATGGAAAAGGGGGAATGGCCAAGATCAAGTTTATCACCATGATATTTAAATGCAAACTCTTTCATATTATTAGCATTGACGTGAAAAATACGTTTGTTATTGTCAGAACGCTTATTGACATGACCGTATTTCTTGCAATAACGGCAAAAAGAAAAATTCTCACTGCGAGAAGCAAAATCCTACTCTCTCTACCTGTTTCTGACAACTTTGCATTTACAGTCCTGTGGGTATCTGACAATTTCAGTCCTGGTACTATACTCCTTCCTCTTACTATCATTATTGGTTTTGACGGGAATGAAGGCTCATTAGATCTACAAGAGTAGTTAGCATTATGAGAGCGAAATGATCGGCGGTACTTACCGACCTCGCTAATGTGCGCAGACCACGCTCGTCAATGTGAGAGCCAACTTTTTACAGGCATAGTCTTCTTTATGTAGTCGAATATAACAGTTCTAATAATTTCTCGTACTCAAGTGGATCAAGTTCACTCTCGACCCACTTTTTACACAATAGTTGCTTCTGGCGGATAAATTCAACAAAAGTTTTTTTACCATCTTTACGGCAATTACGGAAATCTTGTCTAGTACCTTTTCATAAACATTTTAACACAGCCTCTTTACACATAATAATTCTGTGATTGTACAAATCCAGAGCTGAGAAAAACCTCCTGTGCTCTGCCAACAAATGCGCTATGCACAAGTAATACCCACTTATCTTCGGGCCCAACCATGCAAGGCAGCAACCACGTTCAAAATAAATAAAAAAATACTCTGACTCGGTTTCATTGAATTTAGGAACAAAATTCTATTGCATCCTCTACACGAAAATGAGGATAAATTTTCCCTGATTAAGTCTCTGCATGAGACGCATACGCTCAGTTCTCGGCTTTAAACATCTTCAAGTCTAATTTGCGGCTCTCCAGGTCATACTGGCGGGCCATCGTGACATCACGAGGACACAAGAGCTCTAAATCATCCGCACTCACTACATTGTGTTCTAACAAATATTCAGTCACTAATGTACGAATTTCATCCTTCCGCAAGGATGACCGAATAGAGATGCAATAATGAGCGGCCAACTCACTACACTGGGCTTTAGTGAGGCCGACCAGCGCTTCGGCTGAAGGATTATCAACGAAACTTTCAACACTGAACATAATGAATCACCAAGAAGAAAAACAGGCGAAAATAAGCTAGCTAGCTAGATAGGATGTATTAAACGCGTGATCAACCATCACAAAACCTGTTTCAAATCACTAAGAAACGTACAAAGAAAGTAAACACAAAGAACAGTAAAATGCTATAAATGGTCACCAAGCAAACAGCAAAACTCAAGTTACAGTGTAAACAAAGACTATTGTTTATAAAACCAAAGATCACTGAATGCACTGACTGCACAAATAAGTGACCCGGTGTCTTAATGACCAAAATGCAGGAGACGTGGGTCAATTGCAATTAAAAAACACAATACCAAAGGGGACATGCATTACAACGGCTAAGAAAATACACATTGAAAGTGCAATACCAAGAGAATCACATGTTACAAATGGCAAAACAAATTGATACTTGACAATTCGCACAAATCCCAGGTGAACACTCTCCGTCGCAACCTGGTCCATACCGGACTTCCTTCTACCTATGCTGTTCCTTGTGCCTCCTGTGATAAGCAGTACTTTGACGAAACAGGCGCCAGTCTCACCAAACGTCTGTCTCAGCATAAGTACGCTGTATCCAGGGGACACAACAACAACGCCCTCTTTTGCCATCAGTGGGACACAGGCCATCAGATGGACTGGTCAGCGGCGCGGACTTCTTTCTTTCCGCAGATGTCCACTCCCGCAGACTGGTGGAATCCTATCTAATAAAGCTGCTGCCTAATTTCAACTTGAACAGCGGCTTTTCTCCTGCTGATAGTCTCTTCGCTTCCCACATCCTCTGCCTTCTCCCGTATGCCGGCCACCCGGCGCATAGTCCGCCTGATCCTCCGACCTGATGTGACCTCCCTCTGCTTCCGTTCGTCTGTCCTCTCCTGCCCCGTGTTACCGCGTTGCCTCTCCTCTCTCTCTTTTATACCCCCTCCTCTCCCTTTCCTATTCAGACTGAGGATGGAATCCAGGTGTATTTCCAAACTGTAGTCTCATTTTCAATAAATCTAGTTTTTGCATTGTGAGTTTTTCTTCCATAGTATCAGCACGGTAGAGTGTTTTTCCATTCACACACACACACACACACACACACACACACACACACACACACACACACGCATATATATATATATATATATATATATATATATATAGACACATGTATCTGTATATCTATCTATATATACATATACATACATTACATGTATATATATATATATATATATATATATATATATATATATATATATATTATATATATATATATATATATATATAATGCGTATGTGTGTGTGTGTATGTATATGTATATGTGTATGTGTATATATATGTATGTATATATGTATATGTATATATATATATATATATATATATATATATTTATATATATATATTATATATATATGCATACATACATACACACACACACACACACACACACACACACACACACACACACACACACACACACACACACATATATATATATATATATATATATATATATATATATATATATATATATATGCACGCACACGCGCGCATACACACACATATACGCACACACACACACACACATATATACACAGAAAGAGAGAGAACGAGAGAGAGAGAGAGAGAGAGAGAGAGAAAGAGAGAGAGAGAGAGAGAGAGAGAGAGAGAGAGAGAGAGAGAGAGAGAGAGAGAGAGTCAGAGAGTGAGGGAAAAGCGAGAGAGAATCAGAGATAGACAAATAGATAGAGAGGGAAAATAGATAGAGAACAGATTATAAGAGTATTAGATATATATTACACATTATATATATTATACTTTACATGAGAACATACATATATCATTAAGCATATAAGTATTTTAGTTTGCAAAGCTAGTTCGAGAGTAAACTTTGAAGCAGTAAAAGGCTGACGGAGAGACAGCGTAATGTATATAACACAAACTGACAGAAGAAAGGAAAATCATTACTCATTATGCTATGATAACAGGTCTTACTTTAATTTGCAGTTGGATTAAGAACTTTTTTTTTCTTTCATGGGACTTCAGTAGGTTATTCTCATAAATTT
>NC_051396.1:46914889-46922389 GCF_015228065.2 Penaeus monodon
CAAATCTGCTAAAAGTATTTCATAATATATAATATGTGTAATATATACTATACTCTTAAATCGTTCTCTATCTATTTTCCCTCTCTATCTATTGTCTTCTCTGATTCTCTCTCGCTTTCCTCACTCTCTGACTCTCTCTCTCTCTCTCTCTCTCTCTCTCTTCCTTCTCTCTTCTCTCTCTCTCTCTCTCGTTCTCTCTCTTCTTTCTGTGTATATATGTGTGGGGTGTGTGTGTGGCGTATATGTGTGTGTATGCGCGCGTGTGCGTGCATATATATATATTATATATATATATTATGATATATATATTAATATATATATTGTGTGTGTGTGTGTGGGGTGTGTGAGTGAGTGTGTGTGTGTGTGTGTGTGTGTGTGTGTGTGTATGTATGTATGTATGTATGCATATATATATAATATATATATATAAATATATATATATTATATATATATATATATATATATATATATATATACCATACACATATACATATACATACACACACACCACATACGCATATATATAATATATATATAATATATATTATATATAATTTTATATATATATATATATATATATATACTATATATATACATGTATGTATGTATATGTATATTTTGCTGTGTGTGTGTGTGGTGTGTGTGTGTGTGTGTGTGTGTGTGTGTGTGAATGGAAAAACACTCTTCGTTGCTGATACTATGGAAGAAAAACTCACAATGCAAAAACTAGATTTATTGAAAATGAGACTACAGTTTGGAAATACACCTGGATTCCATCCTCAGTCTGAATAGGAAAGGGAGAGGAGGGGGTATAAAAGAGAGAGAGGAGAGGCAACGCGGTAACACGGGCAGGAGAGGACAGACGAACGGAAGCAGAGGGAGGTCACATCAGGTCGGAGGATCAGGCGGACTATGCGCCGGGTGGCCGGCATACGGGAGAAGGCAGAGGATGTGGGAAGCGAAGAGACTATCAGCAGGAGAAAAGCCGCTGTTCAAGTTGAAATTAGGCAGCAGCTTTATTAGATAGGATTCCACCAGTCTGCGGGAGTGGACATCTGCGGAAAGAAAGAAGTCCGCGCCGCTGACCAGTCCATCTGATGGCCTGTGTCCCACTGATGGCAAAAGAGGGCGTTGTTGTTGTGTCCCCTGGATACAGCGTACTTATGCTGAGACAGACGTTTGGTGAGACTGGCGCCTGTTTCGTCAAAGTACTGCTTATCACAGGAGGCACAAGGAACAGCATAGGTAGAAGGAAGTCCGGTATGGACCAGGTTGCGACGGAGAGTGTTCACCTGGGATTTGTGCGAATTGTCAAGTATCAATTTGTTTTGCCATTTGTAACATGTGATTCTCTTGGTATTGCACTTTCAATGTGTATTTTCTTAGCCGTTGTAATGCATGTCCCCTTTGGTATTGTGTTTTTTAATTGCAATTGACCCACGTCTCCTGCATTTTGGTCATTAAGACACCGGGTCACTTATTTGTGCAGTCAGTGCATTTCAGTGATCTTTGGTTTTATAAACAATAGTCTTTGTTTACACTGTAACTTGAGTTTTGCTGTTTGCTTGGTGACCATTTATAG
Organism: Penaeus monodon; assembly: GCF_015228065.2. Taxonomy (NCBI): domain Eukaryota; kingdom Metazoa; phylum Arthropoda; class Malacostraca; order Decapoda; family Penaeidae; genus Penaeus; species Penaeus monodon. The sequence continues at coordinate 46,916,472 of NC_051396.1, forward strand.
CATTTTACTGTTCTTTGTGTTTACTTTCTTTGTACGTTTCTTAGTGATTTGAAACAGGTTTTGTGATGGTTGATCACGCGTTTAATACATCCTATCTAGCTAGCTAGCTTATTTTCGCCTGTTTTTCTTCTTGGTGATTCATTATGTTCAGTGTTGAAAGTTTCGTTGATAATCCTTCAGCCGAAGCGCTGGTCGGCCTCACTAAAGCCCAGTGTAGTGAGTTGGCCGCTCATTATTGCATCTCTATTCGGTCATCCTTGCGGAAGGATGAAATTCGTACATTAGTGACTGAATATTTGTTAGAACACAATGTAGTGAGTGCGGATGATTTAGAGCTCTTGTGTCCTCGTGATGTCACGATGGCCCGCCAGTATGACCTGGAGAGCCGCAAATTAGACTTGAAGATGTTTAAAGCAGAGAATGAGCGTATGCGTCTCATGCAGAGACTTAATCAGGAACTTTATCCTCATTTTCGTGTAGAGGATGCAATAGAATTTGTTCCTAAATTCAATGAAACCGAGTCAGAGTATTTTTTCATTTATTTTGAACGTGTTGCTGCCTTGCATGGTTGGCCCGAAGATAAGTGGGTATTACTTGTGCATAGCGCATTTGTTGGCAGAGCACAGGAGGTTTTCTCAGCTCTGGATTTGGTACAATCACAGAATTATTATGTTGTAAAAGAGGCTGTGTTAAATGTTTATGAAAAGGTACTAGACAAGATTTCCGTAATTGCCGTAAAGATGGTAAACAAACTTTTGTTGAATTTATCCGCCAGAAGCAACTATTGTGTAAAAAGTGGGTCGAGAGTGAACTTGATCCACTTGAGTACGAGAAATTATTAGAACTGTTTATATTCGACTACATAAAGAAGACTATGCCTGTAAAAGTTGGCTCTCACATTGACGAGCGTGGTCTGCGCACATTAGCCGAGGTCGGTAGTACCGCCGATCATTTCGCTCTCATTAATGCTAACTACTCTTGTAGATCTAATGAGCCTTCATTCCCGTCAAACCATAATGATAGTAAGAGGAAGGAGTATAGTACCAGGACTGAATTGTCAGATACCCACAGGACTGTAAATGCAAAGTTGTCAGAAACAGGTAGAGAGAGTAGGATTTTGCTTCTCGCAGTGAGAATTTTTCTTTTTGCCGTTATTGCAAGAAATACGGTCATGTCAATAAGCGTTCTGACAATAACAAACGTATTTTTCACGTCAATGCTAATAATATGAAAGAGTTTGCATTTAAATATCATGGTGATAAACTTGATCTTGGCCATTCCCCCTTTTCCATGACAGAATCTACAAATGTGACTCCTTCATTTAAACCCTTTTGTTCTCCACGACTTATTAGTGCTGATGAATCGTGCACGTCTTCTTCCCCAGTCACTATAATACGAGACTCGGCTGCAGATATATCATTGGTGCTCAAAGAGGCTGTTCCTAACCCTGATTATTACACTGGAGAGATTGTAATTATCAATGGACTGATGGGGTCCAAAAGCATACCCATTTGTGAAGTTTACCTTAAATCTGATTTAATATCCGGTTATGTAAGGTTAGGTGTTGTTGATAGGATACCAAGTAATGGCATATCACTTCTTATGGGTATGATCTCGTTGGTGATAAGGTGTGGCCTTGCCCTGTGGTTTCATCTTTTCCCACGAAAGAGAACAACACTGTAGATTTAGAAAGGAAGTATCCCGACCTCTTCCCTGCATGTGCTGTCACCCGCAGTGCAAGTCGTAGAACCTCCCCTCCTATCGAAGCGCTTACAACCGGTACTACATTGTCAGAGGAGAGCCCTTGTGATGTAATTGCTGAGGAATTTACCCTAGCAGATTTTTTCGGTTCATCTGCTAAAGTTTTAAGTAAGTCTACATCTGATAATTCTGATATAGTGAATTTCAAAGGCACTCCAGTTACTAAAGAAAAGCTCATTGAAGAACAACGTAAAGATCTTGAGTTGAAAGTATTTTATGATAGGCTTACTGACATAAGTGAACTTGAAAATTCCAGTACGTGCTACTATCCCCAGTCAGGCGTTCTTATGCGTAAATATAAGCCCTATAATATATCTGCAGACGATACAAGTGAGACGGTACATCAGATTATAATTCCCAAGTCCCTTCGTACTGATGTTCTGAATATTTCAAATGACATTAGTGGTCATTTGGGAGTCAAGAAAACGTATTTTAAGATTTTGGCTCATTTTTATTGGCCGAAAATGAAAAGAAATGTTATTCGTTATTGCCAATCGTGCCATATCTGCTAAGTAAAAGTTAAGCCAGGAGCTGGCATCAAACCATATCCCTTGCAACCTATCCTAGTATTAAGAGAGCCTTTCAGTAAAGTAGTTATTGACAGTATAGGTCCCCTTCCAAAGACTAAACGGAGTAACAAGTTTCTGTTAACTATAATTAATATGGCCGCGAGATATCCTGAAGCTTTTCCCCTCAGATGCATTACTACTGAGAATGTTGTGAAGGCCTTGATAAAGTTTTCACCAAGTAGGGTGTCCTACCGTAGTACAGTAAGATCAAGGGTCAAATTTCACGATCAGACTGTATGAAAAAGTTATGAAGTCTAGGGTATACAGCAGTGCAGATCCAATGTATATCATACTCAGAGTCGAGGGATAATTGAAGGGTTTCACTACACTCTAAAGACAATGATTAAAGCCTTTTGTTTAGAGACTGGTTCTGAGTGAGATGAAGGAATAGATTTGCTTCTATTTTCAGTAAGGGAGAGTATTCAAGAGAGTCTAGGGTATTCACCATTTCAATTAATTTACGGCCATGCAGTGCGTGAATCACTAAAAGTCTTAAAGGAGTGTTGGTTATATGAGGAGGAAATTCCTGTAGCTGCTTAATATGAATAAATTTTAGTATATATTACAAGCTATTCAATAGCCCATAATCATTTGAGTAAAGCTCAGGCTAAAATGAAAGAACAGTTTGATAAAGTAAATGATACTGAAGAAAGAAGCTTTAAAAAGTGTGATTTAGTTTTGGCCTTGCTACCTCTTGCTAATCAGCCTCCTCAGTTTCGATATCCAGGTCCATTCCGTATTTTAAAACGAACCAGTGATGTTGATTATGTAATTGAAACCCCTAAGAGACGTAAGAAACAACGTCATGTACATGTGAACCTCTTGAAAAAGTACTATGAACGGGATGATTTGAAGGAAAATATGGAAAATATACGAGAGGTTTCACTGGTTGTACCTTCTAGCGTCAGTAGTGAACATAATGAAAATATTTCTATTGTGGAACCTAATCTCACCAATTCGGTTATCTTAGTTAAACTTGATGATAAACTTAAACATCTTTCTGCTGCCCAAGCAGCAAACACTCGTTCTCTTCTGCAGGAGTATGATAAACTATTCAGTGATGTACCTCGTCTTTGCCCATTGCTGGAACACGATGTTGAGACTAGGGATGCTCAACCAGTACGCCAAGCTCCCTATCTCCTCAATGCAGAGGAGAGGGCATTCCTGCAGGCAGAGGTTCAACGTAGGGGATCATCAATCCCAACCTTAGCCCCTGGGCATCACCCGTGGTGCTAGTTCCCAAGAGTAGCGGTACTTACGCCTATGCGTAGACTACAGGAAAGTGAATGCGATAACTGTGGTGGACTCGTTTCCCCTTCCGAGGATGGATGACATCTTTGACGATTTGGGGAAGACACGCTACCTGTCGAAACTTCTCCAGGGCTACTACCAAGTTCCGTTGACTGAGAGGGCGAGGCCGATTTCTGCGTTTGTCACTCCTGCCGGCCTCTACGAGTTCAGAGTTCTTCCGTTCGGGACGAGGAACGCCCCAGCGACCTTTCAGCGACTCATGAATTACCTGACGGCGGACCTGGAAGAAGTTCCTTGTTACCTCGATGACCCCGTAATCTGGAGCGAGTCCAGGGAGGAACATTTGGTCCGCCTGCGGGCGCTCTTATCGGCCCTGTCGGCCGCCAATCTCACGGTAAACCTGAAGAAAAGTGAATCTGGACATGGGGATGGCTGGCTACTACAGACGGTTCTGTAAGAACTTCTCTCAGGTATCCGCCCCTTTAACAGACTTGCTGAGTACTAAACGGACATTGAGGTGGTCAGATGATTGTCAGCAAGCTTTTGAAAACCTGAAGCACCTCTTGTGTACCGTCCTCGTCTTGCAGGCTCCTGACATCTTTAAACCGTTTATGATACAGGTGGACGCTAGTGACAATGGTGTGGGAGCGGTCCTCTTGCAGAGAGTGTGTTATTTTTCGTTTAAATATAAGCCATATCAAAAGTCTTACGCCACCGTCGAAAAGGATGCTTTGGGAATAGTGTTGGCCATTGAAAAGTTTAGAATTTATTTAACTAGTTCTATCCATCCTGTTGAGATTTTCACTGATCATAATCCATTAACATTTATTGAAAATGTGAAGTTTAGAAACATGCGAGTGTTAAGGTGGGCACTAACATTACAGCCATTCAATATAAAAATATTCATATCAGTGGCAGACACAATATCATTGCGGACGCACTCTCAAGATCGTAGGTGGTGTGTTTTCCACCTAGTGGCCGCTGACTCGACACTGCGAAGGACAGAGGACATAGTACGTTACTGTCGCCAGTCTGTTTGAACAAGCTGTTCGATTGGAAGACTAGTTAGTTTAACTTTTTCCCGTGCGGGGAGGGGTATCAAAGTAAAATCAATAATTAGAAAAGGGCTTAAGCAAAACATTGACTAGTGGAACTGGGCAGTTCCTGCAGCAGCGTTCGCCCCCCCCACACACACACACCGTCTTGAGCGCTACCTGTAATCCTTGTCAGAATTGCCTCGGCCACTCCTCTTCTGCCATAGGCCAGGGCTAGACCTCTCTGCCGGTTGCTTTTTCTTTTACTTTTACGTTTAGTAATTTCTTTGTTAGGGATTAGGGCGATATATTATATTTTATTGATATATCGCATTGGTAGAATTTTCTTGTTTTGTGTGTTTGTGTGTTGGTGAAGGAATTAAATAAAATTAATGTGAATATTATGAGTTTACGCTTTTTTTCCAAATCTCTTTGGACAATTGATAAATACTAATTAATAATGGAAGATAAGTGACTAATAATGAAAAAAAAAAATACATTTATTATAAAAAAGGCTTACAATACAATAATGAAAGTACCCTATCAATAATGAATAATGAAAATACATTAATGGAAGACCTCATAAATGAATGAATTAACATTTAATGATATTATGCTAACCTGATTAATGAGCATTTAATATGGAATGAATAGTGAATGAAATCGGTGAATGAACAAGAAGAAACTTGATAATCACTATTAGTACTTTAACGCAAGGATTGTTGTTACGTGGTATTTAGCCATTCATATCAGGCCATTTGACTTTTCGTCTATGGTTCTGTCTACCGCATTGGGAGAATTAGAGCTCAGCGGAGCTGCTCTTCCCCTGAATTCTCTTAGTGACATACCAGCCGTAACAATATGTATTCATACATAAGCACATATACATATACACACACACACAAATATAGATAGATAGATAGATAGATAGATATAGATATATAATTATATATATATACAGACATACATACACACACACACACTCACACACACACACACACACACACACACACACACAACAACACACACACACACACACACACCACACACACACACACACACACACACACACACACACACACATATATATATATATATATATATATATATATATATATATATATATATATATATATATGTGTGTGTGTGTGTGTAAATATATGTATAATATATAATATATGTGTATATACACACATAGCTTTATATATATAAACATATGTATATGTATGTATATATTTACATATATATACATGTACATACATTCATACATACATACATATATATATATATATATATATATATA
>NC_051396.1:46928475-46946464 GCF_015228065.2 Penaeus monodon
TTTTTGCAGTGGTAACAGCATATTGGACCTGGACAGTTTTTCATCTCCTTGATGACCTGTTGTAGCACACTTTACACATATCTTGGTTGTTTATTTTCTTAGAGTTGGCTCCATGCCATAACCCTGGCAGTGGAAACACCGCTAGGGTTTTGGGCCCCATATGGCTTTACCTTGGGGTGGTACCATGTCAACTTTTACTGATTCTGGAAGGACTAACTTTTCAAAAGTGAGGAGAGCTGGTGCCAACTGTTCAAATCATCAACTTTCTTCTTAAAAGGTTTTACTGCCACTACATTAAAATTCTTTAGTTCCTCTAACAGTTTCTCAGAATACTTATCAGTCTCGGGACATTCCCCCGGATCCCACATATCACACATAGACAGTCACTCTCGTCTGGTGATGAAATCTTAACTATCAGTTTACCATCTCGCTGTGGGGATGATGCGAGGATCCATGCTGACCACACCTCAACTATTTACTGATGTACTTTAAATATATAAAGATCCCATGACCTCCTCGCTACAGGCAGAGGCAGTTGCGATCATGGGAGCCCTAGCCCTCGCGTCCCTGAGGGAGGACATGTGGTTCCATACATACAGATTCCAGGGCAAGCCATTGACTGTCTACACCCAAAGCTCACTAAAAGACAACATCTACCTTCTAACCACTATCCTCACAATAGCACAAAGGATTCTTCCCAAAAGGGGATAAGAATTTAATCATAAACTGGGTCCCTAAGCCACATAGGCATCAGAGGGAATGAGCTTGCTGACAGACTAACTGACATTGACAGGGGTATGCCCCTAAATCTCATGATCATAAAACCGAGCCGAAAATCTTAAGGCAGAAGTATAATCCCCACAGCTCATGCCTTCTCCTGCAGCTTCACAGAGAGAAAACGAGATCCTTCCCCTCGGCCAGATGCTATGAGCCACTGGCTCTCTCTGAAGTAATTAATAAGGTACCGAAGTCATTTTTCACAGAATCAGACCCATAGAGACAAGTGACCATGAAGACAGGTGTTGCATGCACTGTGGCGAGCCGAACGCCCACGTTGTGCATTACTTACAGAATTGTAAGAAACACACAATTTCTGAGACAAGGACTGCCCACCCAAAAGCCCTTGGGCTGGTAATGAGATTATGCCGTATTCTTACACTATGCGGCAGGAGCGCCTGCTGGCAATCCCGCACCACGGTAAGCATAGTGTCAGAAACAAAAATGAGATAAACCATAAATATCTGACAAAGGCCAGGCCTTATGTATAAAGGCCCAAAAGAAGCCAGAACTTCGCAAATCTCAAATGAATGAATGATGAATAAAAAATTAGAAGGCTTTCAGGACCTCTAGGTCCCAGGTTTTTGTTGTGGTAGGTTAGAAAGAGCGATATGACTCCTTCACAGCAAGCTTATGACCCGCCACTCTAGGGGAATTTCCTGATAGAAAGCGAATGGGTAGGAAAGGAGCCCCTCCTTTTTGACGCCTAAACCCATTTTCCCTCCCGTTTTGTCTAAATTCCCAACTGCTAGAGTGAACACCTTTGACCCATCATATCACCCAAGCTATGGCATCACTATGGGACTGTCATTAAATTAGAATATACTGGAGAGCCCACTCTTGTGAGGTGGCTCTCCAAATCACGATCACTGGGGTGCAGTCACACATCTCTTTAAAATCCACTATGGCTTAAAAGGTGACTGAAAGCCAAACTGACCCCATTCCTTTCGACCGAACCCAAAAGGAAATTGAAAGATCAAGGCTAATACTCCCGTCCCCTCTCCGGAAACGAGGTAAAAATGCACGGTCGTGAACTAAAAGACGACAGGGCGATCCTCCCAGGATCGTGGGGAGTCAATCAGCCAAGAAGTATCTGCCAAGAACGGTGTTCACTGTTCTGAGGGTTTACAAGCCTCCCGAGTCCACGAATCGTATCTGTGTCTTCTGCTCCAGAGAAAGCCAGAAACTTCTCACACGTGGGATCATGATGTTTAATATATCAGTCCAACCTATAACATAGAACCAGAGTGCTTTATTCAGATCGAACAATGCTTAAACTGCTACAGTTCGGACTAAACACTCATGAACCACACACACAGATGCTCTCCACTGCAGTGTCAAAGGTCACTTCTTTGCCAAATGCAAGGAGAACATCAAATCTTGCAACTGCGAGGGGTCGCATGTTGCAGTTAGCGGATCCTGCCCCAAAAGAAAAAAAATATTGAAAGCCGCCACATCCCTGCCTAGACTACCACACCCAGATACCCGCATCTACCTCCAGGACAACTCTGCCTCCACCTCCCAATTCAAAAAAAACATTCACCCCTAAATAACAAAAACCTAAAAATAAAAGCCATTTTACACATAGCTCTCTTTCCTGCTAAATACAATGCAAAGAAATTCCCCAAACTTTGTCCCTTTCATGTTACAAAGAAACGGCTTCCCCAGCATGCTGTCCAGATATTATCGAAGACGACAATTGAACATCCTGAATATGCCAAATCACAAACCACAGCAACTGAGGTGACAAACACTAACCGGGAGCCTCATTGCTCCACACAAAGAAAACCTTTAAATTTTGCAACCACCCCACAACAAAATCCAAAGAAACTGCAAAAAGCAATTAACACTACAAAAAAATACTGAACACAGACGCATATAGATCTCACCACCAAACAAGCACGCCAAAAAAAGACAAAAAGGATCCCCAGTCCCGCAGCCTTGTCATCATCGTATGGATGACACCATCTTTGACGACGAGAGTAGCGGCTCCGAGATCGACGTCGAACCCGAGGAAAGAGCTCCCTCTCCCCTTACAGGGAGCCATTGCGTGGCCCTTTTCTAGGGGCGCTTGGTTCGCAGGACTCTCTGCCTGACCTCGAGGACCGCCCAATCGAGGCTCGATCAGGGAACTGCTAGCAGGATCAGGTTTACGCCACGCAAGGTAAACCCAGGTAAAATGGGTCTACCCGGGAATGGCATGCTAACGATCGTTCAGGCAAATGTAAGGTCATTTTTTTCGATCCGTAATATTTTTTACGACTTTCTAGAACAAAAAGCCCGGATGTGGTCCTATTGAATTCTATATCCATCACCAATGGCTATAGAATTCGGCACTATGGTTACACATCCGGGCCCAATCAGGGGACGGATTGAAAATGGGGTCCTGTATCCCCCATAAAACCACCATCACTCACGGGGTTCCTCACCCTCTCATTCACCCACCCTGGACTTCATGGATAAAGGCCCCTGTGGGCCCTATTATCCTGCCGATATAAAACCAAACACTAATTTGCCTCTAGCTAATTTCAACAAATTATTCAATTTATACAAATCTCCCAGTCTTCTTTGCCGGAGATATCGACGCTACCCAAAAGACCACTACATCACAGCACAAAACAATGCACACGGTAGGAAACTCTTTTCTATTGAAACCAAAAGACCCCCTACATAGGACCCGACTTCTTCACCTCATACACACCCAGATGAAAGGCCACCCTGATCTTGTTTTCGGAAACAGGGCAGCACTTCCCCTACTACACACACACCCGGTTCGAACGTTGGTTCAGACCACATACCCATCTTAATTAAATTTTCCACAAACACCGCTATTAAACAGTTTCCGCTATAAAAGCAGACTGGGATTAGTTTAAATCCGAATTAAAATTATCAAAACTTTGAACTTAATCTGGAAGGGCTTGATTCCCAAACAATAGAAGGGCATTGGAAAATTACATCTTCGCCTCCATTGCCTCAACCTGCTGAGCACCATCCCCAGGTCTCCCTATAAAACTGCATATGTTTCACCCATCTGAAGGGAGAAAATGTCTCCTGACCTGTTTTCGAAGTCGTTTTACTCAAAATTTACAACAGATTAAACTATTTTCGATGGGACTATCTATTCTTTGAAGACACCCTTCATCCATAGTCCCCTTTATAACGACCGACACAAAAATTGGACAGATTTAGTTAAAAATGTAAAAATGTAACAGAGTTCGCAAAACCACGAGAATTTAGCAAAAAATTTTAAAAGCTTAAAAATAGTACCTATCCCCCTTCTCCTACCTCATTCATAATAACGTAAAAGTTTCAGATCCTAGGATGTTATCAAAATGGCCCAAATTTTCTATCTTCACCCTCCTCATCCCCTGTTCACTGACAGAATTCAAGAAATTGATACCTGGATTCAAGAGAACAGGGTTAGAAATTAACCAGAGCCAATTATTCGAATGGATAGGCTGGACACCACCTGCGAACTTGTGTGAGGAAGTAAAAGAAAAAATAAAGAGGGTTTTCCCCGTAAGGTTCCAGCCTCCTCACAGATCGGACACGACGCTCTTATTCCCCTTTCCCGACAACCCTTTTAAAAGCTTTGAGTCACCGTTACAACACCTCTCTCCTAACGGTTATTTTCCCCCTCCCTTTAAGACTACTTTAATGACCCTCATCCGTAAGCCATCTCTGACGCAGGGATGCACTCAACCATCATCACAAACTACATAAACAACAACAAAGAAACCCACGATTAAAAGACTGTCTTGTCACAAAAGATTTGAGCGAGCCTTTTGACACGGTCCTGGCCCTGCTGGCCTTAAGTACAAGCTGTGCCCCTAAATTTAACTTCCCAACTTTGATTAAAAAAGTTGCTCTGCAGTTTTCTTGATGATCGCAGATTAAAAATAAGATTCTTAAAAAAAGTTTCAGGCACCCTTTCAGTGCCCCACTGGAGTACCCCCAGGGCAGCATACTCCACCCAACACTTATACATTATACACAAACGATCTACTAGACCCCCCACACACAGAACTCACTCACTATCCTCAATGCTGAAGACTGTACACACCCTTTGCTTTGACACAATGGCTTTCAGGTGTGGTTCAGCGCATTGATGACAATTCGAAACCGTCTCGAGGGTGGGAACAAATGGCATATCCCAAAACTAACACGACAAAAAAACAAAAGTTCCCCTTTGTAAGACCACCCAAAAACTTCCTCCTTAGACAGCATTTACCTCAACACCTTCGACAGACTACAAGCACCTCTCCAAGTAAGATCCTCTTTTTAAACCACCCTTGGTTTAACCTTTGATACCTACTTTCGATTTCAATTGCATATCAATTCAAAGGCCGCCTTGGCAAGAAAACACCTTACATTCGCTTTTTTCGATTTAAAAATGCGGCCCCCCCGCACAAAAACTGCTTCTATACAAACACATTAAATCTCTCCTTTCATACACACCACTTGCACTCACACAAACGCATACACCCGAGGACACCCGTACTGAACACAAAAGATTCAAAAAGGCGCTGGGCCACCCCCAACCGTTTTCCTATTTTCAAAGAACTCACTGCAACTATTTCCCCAAGCTTACCCGCATGCTGGGTTAAGCCCCGGCCCTTTTTCCCTCTCCTAAATTCATTTTCCTCCGCCCCTTATCCTTCCCCTATCCCCATTCTTCCTCCCACTCTTTTTTCCAAACTTTTTTTTCTTAATTAGACAGACTACTACACCTCTGAGTTTGACTTCCACTCAATGCCTAGGCTCCTCATTAAGCCAACATAAACATCTCCAACACATATATATTTATATAATATACATGTATATATATATATATAATATATTATATATATATATATATATTATAACATATATATATCTATACATTATATATGTATATATATGAAATATACATGTATATGTTTGGTTACGGCTGTTATGTCACTAAGAGAATTCAGGGGAAGAGGCACCTCTGCTGAACTCTAATTCTCCTAATGCGGTCGCCAGAATCATAGACGTCAAATGGCCTGATATATGAATGGCTAAATACCACGTAACAACAGTCCTTGCGTTAAAGTACTAATAGTGATTATCAAGTTTCTTCTTGTTCATTCACTGATTTCATTCACTATTCATTCATATCAAAATCATCAGTAATTAGGTTAGCATAATATATTAAATATTAATTAATTTTTATGAGGTCTTCCATTAATGGATTTTCATCATTCATTATTGATAAGGTACTTTCATTATTGTGTTGTAAGCCTTTTTTTATAAGAAATGTATTATTTAAAGTTTCTTTCATTATTAGTCACTTATCTTCCATTATTGATTAGTATTTATCAATTGTCAAGAGAGATTTGGAAAAATACGTAATATTCACAATCATTTTATTTAATTCTTTCACCAAAAACACACAAAAACACAAGAAAATTATACCTATGCGATATATTAATAAAATATAATTTATCGCTCTAATCCCTAACAAAGATATTACCAATTGTAAAGTAAAAGAAACAGCAACCGGCCAGAGAGGTCTAGCTCAGGCCTATGGCAAAAGAGAAGTGGCTGAGGCAATTCTCCCAAGGAATACAGGAACTCCCTAGTTCCACTATTAATGTTTTGCTGTTAGCCCTTTTACTAATTATTGATTATACTTTACATTGATAGTATATATATGTATGTATATATATATGGCTATACATAAGCCAGAACTTCGCAAATCTCAAGCAGTCTATTTCTGTTACCAATAGACCATGCGGCTGTTTACCACATGGCTCGGAGTCCTAATTTAGAACCGCCAACTCAGCGAGGGCGTAGATGACAATTATATCTGACCTCGCCTGACCCGACAGTTCGTCTTTAGCGCCGGCATGGAAAAGGTCGCCTAGCCCTCCCTCTCCGGCCGGATTGACTCGACACCACGAACCCGCGCAGCACCCCTTTACCCATAACCCAAGGTCGTCATAGTGTGTGTTCCCTTACTGTGTTGTGAGTCGTAAGTACGTTGACTACCCCTGCTAGACACTGGTCCCAAGGTTACTCACAGAGCTTCTTACAGACTTGTGGCAGGGTAGTCGCTGCATCCTTTTGGCTTGTAGCACGAACGCAAAGCCTTCGAAGAAAATCCGCTCAAACCTTTTCTATGAAAAAAAAAACAAAAAAACACGTAAGTACACGTTTGGGCCCCTTCACCTTCTATTATTTTTTTCCATTCCTTTTTCTCCCGGTAAATTTTGTTTAAGCCATTATTTTTTTGGGTAAAAAAATGCTAAGTGACAGCATAGGCCCACATTCTCACAAACTTTTTTGCCTGACCTCAGATCGCATTACCGTGTGTGATCGTGGTATCTGGTCAACAACATGAATCATTCTTGTTAAGTAGTTAATTAATTTCTCTCATTTTTTAAAGTTTATGTTTTTTTTCATTTGGAACAATTTAACATGTCCGTGATTTATCTTATCACGAATATCATTTAATTTTTTATTTTGTTCCTCCCCTCACCCGACCTGACCGCACTCTCTCTTCGTTGTGGTCACTTGGACGAGGAAAAGGTCAATAGAAAGACCGTTTGTTTTTCCCGTCTTGACCTGACCTCACTTTCTCCTTTTCCGGTGGGTTGGGGACATGGAAAGGGTCAAGAGATGACCATAATTTGGTTGTTTTGTTGATGCCTTGGGGATTAACCGTAGCCCCCGTTACATTAATCATTGGTTAACACACTCCATTGGCGGGTAGAACGGAGCTTGTAACACGATTTTATATGAATTTATTATTTGAACATAGCGTAGGATCTCCCCCCAATATCATTGAGCACAGGATTGCCTGATATAACCTGGGGTTTGTGTTGCGTTTTTATTCGTTCGATTGGCAACTTTGAGTCGGTGTGACCCACAGTTACGTCGGTTAAATAAAATAGACTAGGGTTTAAGCTAGAAATCATTATTCACTTATTAATCACACTCATCTCACCCTCTTGAAGTTGCTTGCATGTTTTGGGTATATCCCAAGCAATCATGTGATTTGTGTAGTAGATTACCTGTAGGGAATGTCACGAACGCCCACCACAGTTACACAGAAAGAGCAGGTTAGTAATAGATTTTCCTGGCTTGGTTTGCTTCAATGTACGACAATTGGGTATAGGACCCCCTGCCCATGAAGTCTAACATGCATAGCTTACACATGCTACCTCGGCAGTTCATTTTTTTTCTAAACCCGAGAAGATTTGCTTGCTAAAAAAGCTTGCAAAATATTTTTTCACGTCACCATTCTTTAAATGCGTACTTTCCCTGTCACATTCCCATTAAATTTTGGATTCAATGTTGGTAGTTGAAATAATTTTAAATAGCTAGCATTGTTATTTACCTCAGTTTTTGTTATAGTGAACGTTAATATTTGTGTTTGTGATTCATTCTCTGTGTAAGGTCACCTCACTTTCAACTCTCATTCAACCACCCCACCTTTACTCACTCACTCACTCATCCAAGTAGAACAAAAGACACTGAAACCTTTCATTAATAGGGCTTGTTGCTGTCTTATGCCGGCAATTGGTTCAAGTAAATCCTTGCGTATTGCCGTTGTCGTTTCCCTTATCTACTCTCATATCTATCAGAGACATTTTGGTAGTTCAATCTAGGTCCATTGGATTGCTACTGACGCCCCTTCCCCTTCTTTTTTTTCTTTTTTGTGAAAAATAAAACACAAAATGGAAAAAAAAAAAAAAAAAAAAAATTAATAAAAAAATGGTTTAGGGGTATTAAAAACACCCCCCCTCCTCTGTTGCCTTTCTTTTCCTTTCTATCTGGCCCTTACATGTATGTCGGTTTTCCCCGACTTTTTTTTATAGCAGCCCGGACCGACGATAACCACACAGCCCGAAGGGGGATCCTGCTGCAAAAACCGGTCACCTTGGATGCGGGGAAACATCATGGGAAATCGCTATAGGCCCGCCCCAGGATTTCGTCAGAGCAGGTGTTAACTGTCCCATGAGTAGGGGGAGGGGCCTGCCGAGATCCGAAAAGGAGCGGGAAAACTCGCCAGCACAGGTTAAATCGCCCCAGGATGCTTGGATGGGCGACACGGGAGGACGCCCAAGATCCAGAAACCCCTGGAAATCTGTGGGTGTGGGGGACGGGAGCATCTGAGTTAGGCCTGGACAGGACTACGGGGAAAGCCCTAGACAAACCCCAAGTCAAGGAGGCCTGTGCGAGACTTTGAGGAGGTTTGGGGGACGTCGAGGAGCAATTCCCGGGCCCAGGAGAAGAGGACGACAGGGACGAGCAGCCAAAGATGCACCGGGGACAATCCCGAGAACGAGAGACCACCAATTTAGGTCCCCTTGAGGCAAATTAAAAGGCAACCGAGGGCGAGGTGCGAGTAGGGGGGCCGGCCAATAGGGCATATACGTAAGTCTATTTTTTTACCAATAGACCGTGGCCCCTGCTTACCATGTTAATTTAGAACCACCAACTCAGCGAGGGCGTAGATGACAATTATTCTGCCCTCGCCTGCCCCCACATTCGTGCTTAGCCCCAGGCGGGGAAAGGGTCCCCTAGGTTTGTTTATTGCAGTAGGCCAAGGAACGGAAATAGATCCCCCCACCTTCGGGGGTAGGAGGGATGTGTGGGGGGTTGCGCGAAGAGTGTTCCCCTGGCGAAGATCACCCTGCTTGATGGGTAAAGAGAGCGACGAAGAAAAAAATCTCAGAGACATATTTCTCCAAAAACCGAAAGGACAAAGGGGAAGATGGAAGGGAAAGATCAGACCGAAGACTCCATTAACGGGTTGCCAGAACAGAATTAGGGGATAGCCAAAATTTTTTGTGAATTTTGTTTTTTTTTTTTTACTATTTTTTTCAAAGGGTAGATTTTTTCCCCCAGGGTTTAAAAAGGGAAATTTTATCTCTTAGTTTACCTCCTTCCCGATTTGGGTACAATCTTTCGTGCTTACGAGGCTTCTGTCTGCCGGGCCCCCGCGGAAGACCAACTTCTTTCCTCCGAACTGCCCCGAGATCAGGGGCTCCCTTCCTCATTTCTAATCACCCCCCTTGTAAAACTAGGTTTTTTTTACCCCCTTACAAACCCTTGTGTTCAGGGCGTGCACTGAATGTGCAGCGCAGTGCGGTGGAATTTGCAGATTTGCTAAAGTTGGGTAAATCAGGGTAGTACTAGTGGGGACTTCGTGGGTGATGGGGTTTTTTAGAACCCCGAAAAAAACAACGCTTCCCTTGCGAAAGAATCTTGACCACTCTATATCAAGATTCTCAATAGATAAAGGGCAACTGGGCCGCAAACACCGCTGGGGGGGGGGGTGGCACAAAATATAATATATATATTATATATAATATATAATATTAATATCATATACACATAATACATAATAATAATTTTCATAATACATATGTACATATGTACATATATACATATATCCCTATTACATTTACATATTAAATAATATATGTGTTGTGGTGTTTTAATATATATATATATTATATATTATATATATATATAAATTATATATATTATTTATATATTTTTATATAATTTTATATATATATGATATATTTTAATAATATAATATTTATATATATATAATATATATATATATGTATTATTTTATATTATATTATATAAATATATATATATAAATATATAATATTATAATAATAAAATATATATTATATAATATAAAATATATAATACCACCAACCCCCCAACACACACACACACACACACACACAACACAAAACACCCAAACACACAACTAATATTTTTAATATATATATATATATATGAGATATATACAATTACATATACTCTGCATTATTTTATATATATTTTTAAAATTATATATATATATAAAAAATATATTAAAAAAAAACAAAAATATACATATATTTGGGAATATGGGGTGTTTGTTGTGTGTGTTGTGTGTTTGGGTGTTGAATTTAAATATTTTTTTGTTTGAACTTATAAATCTTGCCTTTTTTTATTTCAACTTTTTTTTTGGCCCCTCTCCCTTTTCTTGTTTTTAAAAATTAAATCATCTTTGTCAATTTTTACCCACCCTGAAAATACGTTAAACACAATCATTCACCTCTTTTCTTCTTTTTTCCAAAGTATAAGACTTTTATGGCTGCTTTTTGAACTTTTTCAAATTTTTTATCTATATCCTTTTGTTGGACCCCATTGGTTTTCCTTTTTTTACATATATACAATAATTATATTATATAATATATATTATTATAATTAATATTTTGCAATATTTTATATATAATATTTTATATAATATTTAAAAATTTTTATATTGCAAATATATAATATGTATTACTAGCATAAAATATATAAAAATTATATATATATAATATAAAAATATTTTATTAATTATAAATTTATTATATATATATATATTTTAATATTTAAAATATATTTATTATACTCCCATAAAATTAATATAAAAATATATATTATTATATATAATATAATATATAAAATTAAAATTATATATTATGTGGGTGGGTGCTTCAGTGCTGGGTGGAAAAACGATGGGGGGGTAGCCAAATTTGTTTAATGCTTGTGCCTTCTCCTTCAGCTTACCCCGGCTAGCCTAGTGCAAAAAAAAGGGAGCAGCTTCCGCAAAAAGTCCCCCGCCAGGTCACAGCCCCTCCATCATTAAGACTTCTGCAGTCCCTCCTCGGGGCCAAACCCATGGGTAACGGGGTACCTTGCGGTCCCGGGCCAAAATTTTGGGGGGGATCTCGGGCAGCAGGGGCCCCAGAGGTACGGAGTATGGCCCCCCCGGGCGTTGGACCCTCTGGCTTCTTTTACCAACTCCTCCCCCTAGCCACCCGGGGTAATGGGGCGGCTCGGGGAGGTGGGTTTTCCAGTCCTCCCCCCCCCCAAATAAACCCCGGGAACGTCTTTTATAATGGAAAAATGCTGGGGGGAGGGGTGTTGTCCCCCCACCCGAAAGTAAGGGGGGCGTGGGTCCCGGGGGCGGCAAATGGGGGGTGCAGGATTGGAACAGAGTTACTCGTCCCCCTGCCCCCCGGGGCAGGCCCCAAACCCCACCATAGTTTGGGGGGGAAAAGCCCTCGGAACCCCACGGGGGGGATAGGCGGTCCCCACGCCTCCCCCCCCTTTATTGGGCTGTTTTGGGGGGGGGCGGCGAGGTTGGGTGCCCCGGGGGACCCCCGGGGCTTCCCTCGGGCGTGTTTCCCCGGGTAGCGCTTGGAACATGGGCCCCCTTGCAGCAGGATGAGCGGTTTTACCTTGTATCGCGGGAATTGAAGCGACTGGGATTAGGTGGCTTCCCTCTCAGAGGTGAGAAGCCCTGGTATGGCAGATCATGTAGTGGTTACCCTACTACGGGTCGGGCCGCAGCGATGGTACCACCCCCAGGGTGGCCTACCCATTCCATTGACTTCAGCCTGCGGTAGTCGAGGTGACCCCGGTTGAGAGCGTATCATGGCATTGAACTAAAAGCATGCTTTTGGCTTCAGGGGCTTTATTGCTGTATCGCTCCTCCCGATTACATAAAACCGATGTAAAAGAGGCGTTCTCGCCAAACTCGCATTGTGGCGACGTTTCCCCCCGGCGAGACTTTTCGCATTTTTCTGGAGATTTCAATCGGTACCGGGCTGTGACCAAAAGGGCACGAGATGTCGGGCGCCCCCAGGCTGGGGACTGACCCCAGCAGCGGAATAGCCCCCTTTCCCCCCCCGGGACTTTGCTAGGCCCAAAAATGGGGAAAATCTGGCTCCTGGTACAGCGCTCCAACTCGCATCGTTTGGCTTGGTACAGCGTACGGGTAAGTGGCCAAAAATCGACCACATTCTTGTCAGCAGGGATGGGGGTCCTCCAAAACTGCGGGGTTTTACCGGAGGCTGAGTTCTGTGCACCCCATAGGCTGCTTTTGGCTACCTTGCGGGTCCCCTTCAAAATCCCCGTCCCCCCTGGCCACCCTAAGGGTTTCACTTGGCAGACTAGGGAGGAGGGTGTCCCGTGGTTCGCCACGGCAGTCTTCCTTGCCCCTTTTTCAAAAACCAGAAAACCTGACGGATCCTTGCTCTGGGGGAGCCTTCAAGCGCGTAAAACTCAAAGCGCTCGGACCCCTTGGCGTCCCCAAGGACAAGGCAGAAAATACCTCCCCCTAGAAATTAGAGGCCCTGAAGCGTTCGCAAGGCTCGGTGAAGGGGAATCAAGTTTTCGTCTTTCCCATGGTGGGGGGCTCGGACACGCTGGAAGGGCGGAAACAGTTTTATCAGGAATCTTGCTGAGGAGTCGAAGGCCATTTTTGGGAAATGACCTTTCCCCCGCCTACCAAACCCCAAAAACTGAACCCAAGCCCCCAAGATGACTGCAGTCCCATCAGGATGGAGGGTCATTCAATCATGTTGGGGGTTCGTGAAAAGTTTTTGGGGGGGTTTTTTGAAAAGTTTTTTCCCGGTGGATCCTCCACGTTTTTCTTGGAATTTCAAGCGATTCTCAGTGCCTGTGCCGGACCCACCCCTCAGGAGGAACCCCCTACCCTAACAAGGGTTAGGCCTGGCGATTTTCCAAGCTAAGATGGGAAAAACTGCGGCAATGATATCCCCGGAAATGCTAAGGGGTGGGGGGGAACCATGGCCCGGGCCCGCATACATCCTGACTGCCCTTTTTGGGAGTCTGGTACCCTTCCCCCTGACCTGCTGAGGGGGTGGTATCCCTCTTGGAAGGGGAAAGGGGATCGAAGGGGCTGTGCAACTACCCTGGCATTACCTCTCACAACCAGGCAAAGGTTTCTCGCCCACATTCTTCTGAAACGGTCCCCAACCACCTACTGAGGGGCCCCGAGACCGGAGCATCCCCGGATTTACTCCTGGGAGTCCCCAATAGACCGTAAAATAGCCTTCGAAATTGTGGAAAAGGGGGGGGGTGAGTTTGGTCGTGGGGCTTTTCAGCCTACATCGACCCCAAGAAAGGCGTTTGCCGGGCTGGGGAAACCTTGGGAGATCCTGAGGCTCAGGAGGAATTCCGCACAGATTTTTGGGCCCGATAGAAGCCTCTAAGGGGACTGAAAATGCTGTAAAAGTGGTGGGGTATGTCGAAAATTTTTCCCTGTTAATTGGGGTGGGCAAGGGTGTGGCCCCTTTTCCCCACATTTTTAACCTTTATGGGGCTGGATAATGGGCGAGCTACTCCAAAATCAGTGCGGAGCAAAAACTGGCAAAATTAGGTTCAGCCTTGACTTGCCGACGATGTTCCTCCTTTTGAGTCCTTGGGGTCACTTGTGGGGGCTCTTGAGCATTTAGCAATGGGGGAAGCCCCCAGGCCTAGAGGTCTCCTGGGCCAAGACCAAGATTCAGGATTTTGGGGGCCTGTTAGGGGACCCGTTTATCGATCCATGTTCGGCGAGGACGTTGAAGCACAGAAAGTTTTTTCTACCTTGGTAGCGTAGTCCCTATCTCGGGGGGGGCAACCAGGGGTCAGTAGATGGATTGGGCTGGCACAGGAGCCTGAAACTCATCAACAAAAGCGTTTGGGATGTCGGTTCCTAGCAAAAGGACCAAGCTGCTGCTTCAAGGGCCCTTTATACTTCCAGTTTTGCCTATGGACGAAAACCGGGGCGTATCCAGTGCCCTTGGGGTCTCGCCCCTTTATGCCTTTTGTAAAAAGTCCCTTGCCGGATCATGGGGTACGTTTGGGAGGACCCTGTCCCCCGGGGGTTTTCACCGTAGACTGGCTGGGGACCGTTTTTTGGCATAACCGGGATCCCCAAATCAGGCTATAGGCACCAGCTCGCCTCCCTATGGGGCGCCCCGCCCACCCCGGTTGCCTCTGCGGCAACCCTGGGGGGAGGGGAACCCGTGGGACGTCCCCAGGGGATCATGGCTTGGGCAGCTCGACGGACCGTCGTGGGGAAAATAAGATGGGCCCCGGGGCCTGCCTGGGGAAATCGCCCCGAGGGACCTCGTGGCCCAAGCAAGGGTGGATGCGGCCCCGCGCCCCCGTCGGCGTTAGCCCCTTTATGATGATGATGATGATATATTTATATATATAATATTTATTTAAAATGCTATATATATATATTTTATTATATATATATTTACATATAAAATATAATATATAAATATACTAATATATATATATATTAAAAATATATAATATAATATAATATTAATAATTAAATATATTTATAATGCATGTTATATAAATAATTTTTAAAAATAATAAATAAATTTTTTTTATAAATTATAAATATATATTATGCAGTAATAAAAATTAATAATTTTTAAAAAATATATAATTTAATATATATAATTATTTAAATTTATATTATATATAATTTATATATATATATAATATATTTTATTATTATTATATATAAAATATATAATATATTATATATATTTAATATTATTATGTTTTATTATATATAAATAATATTATTATATTAATTATATTATATATATTAAATATATAATATATATATTTTTATATTTTATATATATTTTTTTTTTTTTGGGGTGTGTGTGGTTGTGTTGTGTGTGTGTTGTTGGGGGAAAAATCTAGACAGGGCTTTGCAGGGTAGTGATACTTGTCTGTGGTTTCTTCTTTTTGCTAAGAGTTCAACCACAGTTGGGAAAAACACGAATGATGTCTGGGGGGAAGGGGTCAGGGGCGGTCAGCCTGCCGGAGGGGGAGGGCTAGGCCCCACCTTCCACATGGACGACGAAATGTCGGGTCAGGCGGGTCAGATAACATGTCATCTACCCCCGCTGACTCAATGGGTTTTTTATTTTGGGGTTTGGAGCCACGTGATAAAAAAGCCATGTGGTTTTTTGGATTATTTTATGCTACATCGTAACCCTGTCGTCCCTTACTCGCACCCACCCCGAGGCCCTTAATAGCCCGCAAGGGTACCTAACTTGGCTGGTCGTTCGTTCTCGCGTGCATTGTCCTGGGGCATCTTCGTGGCGCTCGTGCCTGTCGTCCTCATCCTGTCGTCCTGAAATTTCCCGCACAGGCCCCTTTGCTTGGGATTCATCTAGCCCTTCCTCGTAGTCCTCATCCAGGCTTAACTAGGCGGTCCCCTCTTCCCCATCTCAAGATCCCGTCCCAGCCCTTTTTGGGGCGGCAGCTCGACTCACACCCATAATTTTCACTGGATCTACAGACGTCCAGCGGGGCATATCTGTGCAGCTGATACCTGTGTAAAAAGCTCGGGAGTTGACGATCTGTGGGCGTCCTCCAGGTGTTGCCCATCACAGCACCGGGGGCGACTGGTACCGCGCTGGTGATTCCCTGGTTTTCGCTGATCAGGGGGCGTCTCGGGGGGCACCCCTCCCTACATATGGGACGGCTTAAACCTGTCTGATGAACACCTGGTCCGGGGCCTATGACAATACCCGAGACGTCCCCTTTCCCCGCTCCTAAGGGGTTTTCAGAGGATCCTCCTTTGGGGCCGTGTCGGTTACGTCGGTCCCCACTTAAAAAATAAGTGGGGGAACCAGATCATAGACGGAAAAGGGAGAAAAAAGAAAAAGAAAGGCTACAGAGAAAGGGGGGGTTTTAAATAAACCACTATCTGGTATTAAAAAATTCGGTTTTTTTTTTGGTTTTAACTTAATTTTGTCTTTTTTTTTCATTTTTTGTTTTTTTTTACAAAATAAAGAAAAAAAGGGGGGGGAGACATCAGTAGCGTCCGCTGGACCGCTTAAACCCAACCGTCTCTGATGAAGATATAGTAAGGGAGACAACAAAGGGGAAAACCACAAGGGATTTTCTTGAACCAATGTCGTCACACAGAGAGAAATAAAAAGTAATTTTTTCATCATGTCGAGTCATTCATGACTGACAAAAATTTCGGGCAAAAGAGAGTCCCCAATATTTTTTTCGCTGGCCTACGACAGCAAACAACCCCATTATGGAAAGGGTTTCAGTTTTTTTGTTCTGCGTGGATGTGGTAGTGATAA
Source organism: Penaeus monodon (assembly GCF_015228065.2). Classification (NCBI taxonomy): domain Eukaryota; kingdom Metazoa; phylum Arthropoda; class Malacostraca; order Decapoda; family Penaeidae; genus Penaeus; species Penaeus monodon. The sequence continues at coordinate 46,945,206 of NC_051396.1, forward strand.
GTTGTAAGAGTGCGTGTGTGTGTATGAAAAGACAGTGAGTGTGAATGAGAATGAAAGCGGAGTGACCCAACAGAGAATGAAAATTAAAAATGAAAATTAACGTTTTATTTAACAAATTTGAGATAAAATTGAATGCTAGCTAAAAATTATTTCAACTACCACGAAACAATATTTAATGATGTGCGCAGAATAATGAATGGTAAAAATGATAAAAATTTCACCAAATTTTAGCAACAAATTTTCTCGGGGGGCGAAAATCTGAATGCGAGGATTTCCCTTTTTCCCGCAATTTATCAGTCATGGGGCAAATACTCTTTTTGTTACAAATTAATTTTTTTTTTCTGTGTACAAATTGGTTCAAGTAAATCCTTGCGGATTGCCCTTGTTGTTTCCTTATCTCTATCATATCTATCAAAGGGGCGGTTGGTGTTCCATGTTGCTTTTTTTTTCATTTAGAATTTTCAAAAGGGGGGATCCTATGTCCAAAATTCCGTCACTAAATGAACAGGCCAGGGAAATTTTTTTAAAAAACCCCTCTTTTCGCAAACTTTTGATGGGGGTTGTAAAATCCCTCGGTTTATCCACGAATCCATGATCCCTGGAAACACCCAAAACCCGCAAGTGAAATTCAGAGGGTGGAGGGTTGATTAAAAACGAATAAATTTTCAGCTTAAACCCTAGCCTTACATTAATTAAAAAACATAACCGTGGGTCACACCGACCAAAGTTTCCGATCGAAAGAAAACTTCGTTTTTCCCGGTAAATTGGCAATCCTGTGCACTATGATAGGGGGAATCCATGCTAATTCAATATAAAAAATTTGAATAAACGCGTTCCAAACTCCGTTCTAAACCCCATAGAACGTGCACCAAAAAGCAAAGTAAAACCCTGTACGCTACCCCAGGGTTTGACATGAAAAAGAGAAGGGGAGGTCAGGTCAAAAACCACAACCGCCGACCACAAGCGAAAGAGGAAAGTGCGTCAGGGCTGGGCAAGGGGGGGGGTGAGATAAAAGAAAAGAATTCGTGATAAGATGAAATGACAACGCGTCAAAATTTTTCATTGAAACAAAATACATCTCTAAAAAAAGGAGAATTAATTAATTCTTAACTAATGAACATATCCATATTTTGTTGACCAATACAGGTCCATGGTTAATGCATTGAGGGCAAAATAGTGTGGAAAAAGTGCCCTTTGTGTATTTAGCACTTTAAAAAACGGTTTTTTTTTAAAAAACCTTTTTTTTTTTTTTTTTTGGA
>NC_051396.1:46946564-46949064 GCF_015228065.2 Penaeus monodon
AGAGAGAGAGGGAGAGAGAGAGGAGAGAGTCGAGAGGAGAGAGTGGAGAGAGAGAGAGAGAGATAGTGAGATGAGAGAGAGAGAGATGAGAGAGAGGTGAGAGAGAGAGAGAGAGAGAGGAGAGAGAGAGAGAGAGAGAGGGAGAGGGAGAGAGAGAGAGAAGAGAGGAGGAGGAGAGAGAGAGAGAGAGAGAGTAGAGAGAGAGAGAGGATAGAGAGTAGAGAGTAGAGAGTAGAGAGTGGAGAGAGAGAGGAGAGAGAGAGAGAGAGAGAGAGAGAGAGAGAGAGAGAGAGAGAGAGAGAGAGAGAGAGAGAGAGAGAGGAGAGAGAGAGAGAGAGAGAGAGAGAGAGAGAGAGAGAGAGAAATAGTCAGATATACATGTATTTCTGAGGAAGACGTAATCAAAACCGCTCAAATAAATCTCTTGTATTGTGAAGATATTCATTCTCATTCATACCTTGTCTACATGTATATATATGTATATATATATACATATATATATATACATATATATATATACTTATATATATATATACATACATATATATATATATATATTTATTATTAATATATATATAAAGATATATATTTTAAAATATAAATATATAATTATTTTATGTTAATATTTAAATATATATATAAAATAATATATAATATATAAATATATATTTTTTTATATTAAATATATATTATTTATATGTATATATATGTATATATATATATATTATATTTTGATATATATAATATATGTATGTATTAAGATATGTAGTATTTTAATATTAATATGATGAATGAATAATATATATATATGTATATTAATATATATATTATATATATAATATATATTATAAATATATATATATATATATATATAATTATGTTATTATATATATAATATAATAATATGTATGTAATATTTTATAATAAATATTAATATATTATAATATAAAATATAAAATATATATATATATATATATATTATATATATATACATAAATTTAACATTACAAATTTAAAATATATATAAAATATTATATTATATAATATTATATATATATATATATTTTTTTTTTTTTTTTTTTTTTTTTTTTGGTCTTGGGAGTGTTTTGAAATAAAAAAAAAAACGATTCTATTTTCCCGAAAATCCATAGGTAATCATTATACAGAAAGCAAGAACATGGTAATAAGACTATAAAAAGCAAATACTTCAATACACTTGATACTTTCTGGCAGTTTTAAGATATTATGACCCTAATATTATTATTTTATTATTATTATTATTATTATTATTATTATTATTTTTTTTTTTTTTTAAAGGTTAACTTAATTGGAATTCTTTCTCACTAATCATTCTGTCTAATTAGTGACATTTGAAGGAGGGAAGAAAAATGTGGACAACAAAATTTTCAGAAAGTTATACAGAGACTGATAATAAACGTGTAATTCCTGTATTATTATTATCATTGTTATTAAAAATGACATTATTATTATTATTATTATTATTAAAAAGGGAGAAGGGTGACATCCAGTGTCACTGTACTAGATTAATTTTCTTTCCTTCCACTAGAGCAATTATAGAGTAAAATATATACCACAATGACTTGCATTAAAATGTTCTCTTTGGCGACCCAAATACTTTAAGGAAATAACGCAAGTAAATTTTTAAAACTTGTATAAGTTAGCAATTGCTCACTAGTTCTGCACCTTTGGAAAATATTATTATTCTATCTCCAAAGGAAATCCATTAATATACACACACACCTTTTTCTCATAAATAGGAAGGTTATAAAAACTCATATTCTATGGCAGTTTTCATTGAAAGGGTACATATATAAACACACTAATGAAAGCAAATAACTAATAAAAATTTACCTATGGGGGAAAAAAATATTGTTTTCTTAAGTACCCTGCCTATCCTACTACAAGACTTTATATACAATTGAAAAACTTACATTCAAGAATCTATTTCCATTAGACTGAGACAAAAATATAGCACAAGTTTTCCATACAGCTGTCAGGATAAATAAACAAATTACACTAAATATCTATATCAACATCACTGCTGCCTCTTCCAATAATAACAATAAAAAGCTTAACAATATGCATCTTCACACTGCTTCATATACAAGACATAGAAATCACTTCATTATGTCAAAATAAGATATAAAATGTTCAATTCTGTAAATGAAATATATGTGGGTGTATATGCGTGTGTGTTTATATACATACATACTAACATACATATACACAGGCGTGCATGCAGACAGACAGACAAACACACACACACACACACACACACACATTTATGCAATGAATTTTTAAAATAACATACATGAATATGCTAATAATAAATGTTTAAGTGTCTTTTAGCAAGCCACTTCTACAACAGTTAAAACCTTAATCATTACCACATGTTTAATTTTATAACACTGCAGTTTTTTTCACAGTACAGAGATACAGTGACCTGAACAAAAGGGACATATCTGAGTTGAAATAAAAA
>NC_051396.1:46954064-46964044 GCF_015228065.2 Penaeus monodon
AATTCAATTTGGACTAATGGTTCAAGTTCCTCCCCAAAACTGAGGTTAGACTGTGAATCTTCGCTGCCATTCTGAATTGCCTTCATTTCTTCATACTTACATATGAAATGAGTTGCCAGGTGTTCATACAGTTCCCGTTCATCAAGGAAGTACAGAGAACATTCATTACAGCTAAATTGATGATTCTCGTAATCAATTATATTAAGTGGTGGCTTTACAACCCTTTTTCCTCTTACTTTGATTGGAGCTTTGGACAAATGGAGTTGAACGTGTCTCCAAAAAGTTAATCTGCCTTTATAAAATCCATTACACAAAGAACATTTGAAATCTTCATTATCCTCAGTTTGATTTAATTTTGTTAACAACAGTTTTTCAATGACTACATTTCTCTTATTTATGTGATCTGTATAGTTCTTCTCTAGCTGGCCCTTACATATCCAGCACTGATTCCTTAGGTCATAGCTATCTAAAAGATCGTGAGGTACCAGAGCATCCCACATACCTAGATTACTGTAGTGCTTTGATAAGTGCTTACACAAGCACCATGTGCTCTTAAATACAGTGCCACACATATGGCACTTAAAAGGTTGACAGATCGTTTGATTTATATCTGCCTTGTGCAAAGATATGACATGTCTGACAGCTTCATCTGTATTCTGGAATATCTCTGAACAACAAGTACATTGCTGAGAAGAATCTGAGCTATCTCCAAGCTTTGGGACTTTGTTTCTGAGTCTAATGGTATTGTTACTTGCCTGATTTTTCTCACTTGGCTTACTCTCTTTGTATGCTGGCTCATCTGTTTTATCAGGAATAATCTCTTCTATACAAGGAATTGCATCCTTGTTATCAAGAATAACTTCCATCTTCTCAGGAATAGTCTTTTCTTCCTCTATTTCCTGTCCTGTGTAAGGCAGTAGAAAGTGAGTAGCTAAATGTTTGTTCAAAGCTGTTTTTTCATTAAATTTTAGAGAGCAGTCACTACATCGCAATTCCTTTGAAGTTTCTATACTATTAGGTGATGAAGACTCACTAACCTTCTTGAACTTTTTGGGAAATTTGTACATGTGAAGAACAATGTGTTTCCAAAAATTATATCTTGTAGTACACACATCGCCACAGAGTGAACATGGAAAATCCTCCTCGTTAAGTTCTTCATTCTCATTAGACAAAATTTTTTCAATCACATTATTACGCATATTGATATGTCTTGATGCTTTTCTCCCAAGCATATTATTACAAATCCAACAATATCTCCGATCTTTGGTTCTCTTTAACAAATCTCTTGGGACTAGGTCGTCCAGCATATTTAGTTCACGGTAGTGAATTAGAAGGTGTTTACATAAAATCATAGGCTTCATAAAAGTCTTGTCACAGACATGGCAAGCCTGGGTGTCATCCATCATGTTTCCGAGGATCGTTTTATGTGTGGTAAAAACATGCTCCACTGCATCCTCCAGTGATTTAAACTTTTTACGACATCGTTTGCACTTTTGGGGAACCTGAGATGATGACAGCTTACCAGCCAATATAGCATGTTTAACCATTAGCTTGTTTTGAGCGATAGAGTTTTTGGCCCCTCCTAATGTTCTATAACTCACTTCATCAGGTTCGCATCTCTCATCCCCGCCATCCTCCACACAGTCTTCTTCACCCTGAGTAATGTGTGGGTCAAGGAGATGAGTTGCAATGTGTCCATAGAGCTGAGACTTCTTCAAGAACTTTAATGGGCATCTTGTGCACTTAAAACGCTTTCCACCTTCAGCATTCTTGAAAAAGGCTTTTGACATGTGGAGTTTGATGTGCTTCCAAAAGGCAAATCTGCTTTGAAAACCTTCATCACAAGCAGAACAGTGATATATATCATTACTATCTGGTTCTATATATCGTGTGGTTAACAGTTTTTCAATAAAGTTATCCCTACGTGTAGCATGGTACCTGTGATTCACCATACCCTTGGTTTTACATATCCAACAGATGCTCCTTACCGTCTCCATGTTCAGATCTGGAGGGACAAGTGAATCCCATAAGCCAGTATCACTGTAGTGCTTGAGAATGTGCTTACAGAGTGCTAAACCTGAAAGGAAATTTTTCCCACAGAGGTGACACATTCTTGGTTCCTTTGTGATGTTGGAAATCAAGACTCTGTGAGAACATAATACATGATTAATGCCATCATCTACAGTATCAAATGTTTTTGAACAATATTTGCATCTCTGAGGTCCAACTTTATGTTGTGCTGCTTCTTTTATTTTCTCTGTTATTACATTACCTTGTGCCTGAGATATACAATCAGTAACTACCTTCTCCTTCAAAATAGTAGATTGCAGACTTTTACTTGAAACGGTTTCTTCTTTTTTGCTTATGGGAATGCTATCTTCAGTCACATCTGTGTTTAAATATACATCTTCCTTCTCAACTGGTTTGCTTTTACTTGAAACAGTTTTTTCTTCTTTAGTTTTGGAAACCTTATCTTCAGCCTCATCTGTGTTTACATCTACAACTTCTTTCCCAACTGGTCTGCTGCTTTCAGGCTCTGGAATCTTAGGACCACAGCATTTTGAATGACGTGTTAATTCATCGGCAGAACTAAATGAGGCTTCACAAAGACTGCAAATACAGGGTGCTCTTCTCATCAGAGGGTCCTCCTCACAGTGCTTCAAGTGGTTCATGTAAGTTCCTCTTGGGTAATTCTGCCTACAATATCTGCACACTAATTTTGAATCATCCTTCTTGTGTATTTTTAAGTGATGGGATGATAACTCTTTTCTTGTATCAAAGAGTGCCAAACAGTGAAAATGACACCTGAATTTGTTTTTATGGGCTGTCTTCTGATGAGCTAACATTTTCTTTGTGTTGACTCGGGTTATGTTACATGCTGGGCATTTAACTAGTCGTTTGTGCTTTAGCTTCTGATGATTTCTCAGAGCTTTGGGAGATTTGAATGTATCACCACACTGGTCACAAGTCAACATAACCATAGGCCTTCCTACCCTTTTTGGAAAAATTACAGGTGCTTGGTATCTTGTAGGTTCTACATCGTGCTGTTTCTCAACTAGATCTATTTCTATTGGTTCTTCCTTCACTATCAAATTTCCTTGTAGCTGAATACTATCGAGTTCACCATCTCGCAATATAACTTCTTTATGTACTTCTGAAGACAATACTGAATCATGACCTGCTCCTTCCGACTCTACATTCCTGTAGACAGCATTATTTTCACTATGGTTATGAACTTCATTCTCTTCATCCCAAGCAAATCGTTTGACATCTTCTAAGAGCAAATTGTCATCTGTAATTGTGCTGCTTGAAACTCCTAAGTGTTGGGCAAGATGTATCTTCAACTGATATTTATTTCGTGTTTCCTTATTACACAGGCGACAAACCAAAAACTTTTTGGGACTAGAAGATGAGAAGGCCTCCTGAGAGACCATTGATGATGATTCTCCATTTTCTACGTTCTCTATGGCAACATACACTCCCTTTCTTGGCAAATGACTATCATCGATATGCTCATTTAACTTACTCTCTGATATATAGTCAACTGAGCAGTGATTACACTCATATACATTGTGCACATTCTTTTTGTGGTTTCTTCGACTTAGGATAGTGGAAAACTGCATTGGACATATGTTGCACTGGACTTCTCTTTTACTTTCTTCATGTGAATCCACATGCTCTTTAAACCTCTTAACATCTTTTGTCTTAAAATTGCATTTTTTACACTGCTGTACAGGTCTGTGTGAATTGCGGTGCTGAATATAAGCTGCTTTCTTATTGAATGCCCGGCCACAATATTCACATACCTTGAAGAACTTTACACCTGGAGAGCCATTGATGCACTTAGTTTGTACAGGATTCAGCTGTAGAGGCACATTCTCTATGACAGAGATATCGAAGGGCTCCAGTTCATCATCTTCGTCTCCCAAGCTTGGACGTACCACACCTGTAGAAGTAAATTGGTATTCAAAGTATATCAGTAAGAACACATCCAGTATCTGCACTATTATAGCATATGACACTAACTCCCTGGCATATCTCAAAAATCCCCCAGATCACTGAAGGATTTATAATGTGCTCTAAGAAATAGGTGAAAGTGAAAGATAAAAAATATAGCACGATCAAATCTGGGCCTTTTCTTATCCACATAGGTATATATATCATACAAATTAATCTAGCCCAAAATGTCCTATACTTCTACATATTTAACCCATTTCTGATGGGTATTCATAGAGGCCCAGGACTCGCTGCCAGGGGCTTATATCGTCGCCCGATCATGTGCGACCACTCATGCCAAATACCAGCATCCCATGTCATTTCTTCGTAATACTACGAAGATATGTTGTATTTTCAGTTTTCATTATTTTCTAAAGTCTCTACTTGCCATACTTCCTGATAAATCGAGACTGAAGGGTATTTTTGTTATATAGACTCCATTTCTTTCTTTCTTTTAACGGTAGGTTCATGTCTGAGCCGCCGTGGTCACAGCATGATACTTATTTTATTTATTATTTTTTTTCATGTTGTGATGCTCTTGGAGTGAGTACGTGGTAGGGTCCCCAGTTCCTTTCCACGGAGAGTGCCGGGGTTACCTTTTTAGGTAATCATTCTCTCTATTTTATCCGGGCTTGGGACCAGCACTGACTTGGGCTGGCTTGGCCACCCAGTGCTAGGCAGGCAATTGAGGTGAAGTTCCTAGCCCAAGGGAAACAACGCGCCGGCCGGTGACTCGAACCCTCGAAGTCAGATTGCCGTTGTGACAGTCTTGAGTCCGATGCTCTAACCACTTGGCCACCGCGGCCCCATAAATCAAGGTGAAGTTCCTTGCCCAAGGGAACAACGCGGCGGTCGGTGACTCGAACCCTCGAATTCAGATTGCCGTCGTGACAGTCTTAAGTCCGATGCTCTAACCACTCGGCCACCGTGTCCTTGACGATCATGGGCTTCCATAATTTTTTCTTAGCAATTTAGAGCGGTGGTTTGCCATTGCCTTCCACCCGGTGTTTTTATCGAGTCACCATCTCTATTTACCCGGCACTGACTTGAGCTGGCTTGGCCACTCAGTGGCTAGGCAGGCAATCGAGGTGAAGTTCCTTGCCCAAGGGAAACAACGCGCCGGCCGGTGACTCGAACCCTCGAACTCAGATTGCCGTCGTGACAGTTTTGAGTCCGACGCTCTAACCATTCGGCTACCGCGGCCCCATAGACTCCATAGTTGATCATTATTCGGTCTATAGTCCGAATAAAATAAGCAGTGTGTGGCATCATGGAGTTGAAATCTCTCTCTTTTTTTTTTTTTTTTATGGTAAAAATGAAAAAGTGTTAAAACCGACTTAATCTCACTTTCAGTGGCAGAAAAATAATCTTTTGCCATGATTGTAAAAAAAACAAAAAAAAAACTCATGGCAAGTTCATAGATACACCATGGCATGTGCATACATGCCCCTGGCAGATGGTCCCGCCATGCCATGGCATGTGCGTACGTGCCACCCGTCGGTAATGGGTTAACAGATTTATCAATTAAATACATCTCAACAATAACACTTCATGAAAAAAAAAGAGTAACATAGAAAAATAGTACCAGGCTATTCTAGTACATAGAATCAATACCATAGGAAGCGGACTTTATCAATTTTGATATACTATTTGTGCTCGTCCGAATAACCATTCTGTGCTAGAAAAGAAAAGTTTATTCTAAACGGAATTTTTCAGATTTTGACCTGCAGTTCACATGTAAGAAGGGCATATACAAAGATCTGTATATACAAGACAATCCAATATCCAAATTACAAGAAGTGGAGCGTGTGTCGAGTATTGTAAATGTGGTTCTGAAACCAATAATATGGATAAAAGACAGTATGGAATTGGCAGCTTCTTGTCAGATTTCAGAACTGATATATAGCTTTATCAATTCAGTTTCAAGAAGCAACAAAAGTAATTCAATTTACAATTATTGAGTAATTAGCACAACTGAAAGAACAAGAACAAATAAGTCATTGTAACAAAAATAAAAATTAATTACTGTAAAACTACAACATTGTAATAGAAAGCTTCATATTTTTTGTGATATCAACACCTATAACAGTGAGTGTAAGAAACACAGACAAAAAAAACGGAACCTCATTTTCAGATATATTTGTGTGTGTGTGTGTGTGCATTGTTTGTTTATCTATTTGCGTGTGTGTGGTGTGTGTGTGTGTGTGTGTGTTGTGTGTGTGTGTGTGTGTGTGTGTGTGTGTGTGTGTGTGTGTGTGTGTGTGTGTGTGTGGTGTGTGTGGGTGTGTGTGTGTGTGGTGTGTGTGTGTGTGGTTGTGTTGTGTGTGTGTGTGTGTGTGGTGTGTGTGTGTGTGTGTGTGGTGTGTGTGTGTGTGTGGTGTGGTGGGTGTGGTGTGGTGTGGTGGGGTGTGGGGTGTGTGGGTGGTGGGGGTGTGTGTGTGTGGTGTGGTGTGTGTGTGTGTGGTGTGTGGTGGGGGGGGGGGTGGGGGGGTGGGTGGGGGGGGGGGTGGGTGTGTGTGTGGGGTGGTGTGTGTGTGGTGTGGTGTGTGGGTGTATGTGTGTGTGTATGTGTGTGTGTGGGGGTGGTGTGTGAATGTGGGTGGGGTGTGCGCGTGTGGGTGGGGTGTGCGCGTGTGGGTGGGGTGTGCGCGTGTGGGTGGGGTGTGCGCGTGTCCAGGTTTCGCTTCCATAGAGCAAAACTGGCAGTATCAAGGCCTTGAAGACACGCAGCTTGGTCCTTCTGCATAGGTACCGACATCTCCAAACGCTCTTGTTGATCGAGTTCATGGCTCCTGTTGCCAGACCAATCCGTCTACTGACTTCCTGGTCTGACAACCCAGGGTATATATATTTATATATAATAATATATATATTTATCTATATATATATAGTATTTTATATATATATATTATATTATAATAATATATTATATTTATAATAGATAGTTATATGTATATATAATTTTATTTATAGTATTAATATATATATATATATATTTAATCGTATATATAATATATACTAGTGCTATATAGTAATATATATTATATAGTATTATCAAAACTCATCAACTCTCCCATAAGTGATCTTGGAATAGAGTTGTTTCTGCTTATGATTTCTCATATGATCCTTGAGGCAGGCTATTTACTATCTGTCTTATGCTTGTAGTGCTTCATGCTCATTTGTACAGTTCGTGTCCAATATGCCGTTTGATTCATGATGCAATGTAGATCCTTGGGCGGCGGAACTTCGAACTGCGATGGCCATATTGGCGTTCACTGGTGGCAGCCAGCGCAGCAGTGCTGTCCCGGCCCTGATGGGTGGATAGAATGATACCTAAGATGGTTGCCACTGCATTCTCTCGTGGAAAGGAATGGGGACCCTACCACGTACTTCACTCAAGAGCTCACAACCTAAAAACTACAATTAAGTATCATGCTGTGACCACGGCGGCTCACTATATGAACTCTACCGTTAAAGAAAAAATATATATTATATATATATGTATATATATATATATATAGTATTTAGCATATATATAATATATTATACATATTTATATATGTATGCATATAATATGTAGTGCATATTATGACATTTTTATATATATATATATCTGCAGAGAAATTATATGTATGTATATGTGTGTGTATATATATATATTATAATAATATATTATATATATATTATATTAATATATAATAATATCATATATATGATTATATATTATATTTAATATATTTATACTATTTATATATTTTATAGTTTATATTCATATATATATATATATTAGATATAGTATATTATGATATAATATCTTATTTATACTAGAGATTTATCATAAATATATATATTACATGCTTTTTGTTAATATATTCTAATATCAAATATATATAAAGATAAACTTACATATCTTTCCATGTTAGTCTAATATATATATATATATATCTAATATATATTATCTTATAATATACTACTTAATATATCAATATATATATTATATATTAATATATATATATGTAATCTATATATATTGATATATATATATATATCATATATCCACACACAACAAGTATAAAGTATTATATATATATTATATATATATTTATATTATATATATATATATATATATCTAACATACATAATATATATGGTAAGTAATCACAAATATATACATAAATATATATAATAGAGTATATAAATATATAATAATTTATATATATAATATATAATCTATTATAGATATATATAGTATATAAAATATACATCATATATATATAAGTATATAAAAAAAAAAAATATATATATATATATATATATATATATAGAGAGAGAGAGAGAGAGAGAGAGAGAGAGAGAGAGAGAGAGAGAGAGAGAGAGAGAGAGAGAGAGAGAGAGAGATATGAAAATATATAAAAATATGTAATATATTATATAAAATATATATATATATTATATATATATATATATATATATATAATAATATATAGTGCATATATATTATATAAATATATATAATATATATATATATATATATATAATATATATATATGCATATATATTTTATATATATATATATATGCATATATATTTTATATAATATATATATATATATATATATATGTAATATATATATATTATATATATATTATATATATATATATATATATATATATATATATATATATATATATACATATATACATATATACATATGAATATCATCATCATCATCAAGGGGCTAACGGCGACAGGGGCGCATGGCCGCATCCAACCTTCGCTTCCAGCCACGAGGATCCCTCGAGGCGAGTCTCCAGGCAGGCACACGGCCTATCTCTAATTCCTCGCGACAGGTCTCGTCGAGCTGCCCAAGCCATGATCTCCTAGGTCATCCCACAGGTCTCCTCCACCCAGGGTTGTCTCGCAGGGAGACAACCTGATGGGCAAGGTCGTCCATGGGGAAGCGAGCTAGGTGACCATATAGCCTGAGTTGGCGATCCCGGATTATGCAACCCCATGATCCGGCGAAGGGACTTGTTACAAAAGGCATCAAGGCGAGACTCCAAGACACTGGATAGCATCCAGGTTTCGCTTCCATAGAGCAAAACTGGCAGTATCAAGGCCTTGAAGACACGCAGCTTGGTCCTTCTGCATAGGTACCGACATCTCTAAACGCTCTTGTTGATCGAGTTCATGGCTCCTGTTGCCAGACCAATCTGTCTACTGACTTCCTGGTCTGACAACCCAGAGATATGGACTACACTACCAAGGTATGTAAAACTTTCTGTGACTTCAACGTCCTCGCCGCAAGCATGGACCGACTGAACGGGTTCCCCTAACAGGCCCCCAAAGTCCTGAATCTTGGTCTTGGTCCAGGAGACCTCCAGGCCTAGGGGCTTCGCCTCATTGCTAAATGCATCAAGAGCCGCCACAAGTGACTCCAAGGACTCTTATAGGATGGTAACATCGTCGGCAAAGTCAAGGTCTGAGACCTTAATATTGCCTAGTGTTGCTCCACACTGACTTTGGCTAGTAGCTCTGCCCATTATCCAATCCATACAAGTGTTGAAAAGTGTTGGTGCAAGGACACAGCCTTGCCTCACCCCTGAATCAACAGGGAAGAAGTTCGACATACCCCCACCACACTTTACAGCACTTTCAGTACCAGTATAGAGGCTTGCTATCAGGCCAATAATCTGTGTCAGAATTCCCCTGAGTCTCAGGATCTCCCATAGCGATTCCCGATGCACCAAGTCAAATGCTTTCTTGAGGTCGATGTAGTTGCAGCACCCCGACAAAACTCACGACGGTGTTCACAATACTCGAACGCTAGATCGTCTGCGGTACTACAGGAGTAAATCAGACTGCTGTCTCTGTGCGGATCCGTTTCAAAGATGTGGGCGAGAACCTGCCGGTATGCTGAGCAGTGAATGCCACGGTAGTGCTACAATCCCACAATCTCCTTTCCCTTCCAAAGGGATACCAGC
>NC_051396.1:46964144-46971644 GCF_015228065.2 Penaeus monodon
TTTTTTTTTTTGGCCCCCCTTTCCCCGGGGAAAAGGGAAAAAAATTTATTTCTCCCGAAGGGGCCCCCCCTTTTAAAAGGGCACCCCCGCGGGGGGAAAAACGCTTTTAGGGGGGGCCCTCCCCTTTCCCCGAAAGGAAAGGTTTTCCCCCCCCTCCCCCCTTTCCCCAAAAAAAAAACCCCCCCCTAAACCGGGCCCCCCCCCCGGGGAAAAAAAAGGGGGGCCCCCCCTTTTTCCCCCCACAAAAAAGGGGGGCCACTTCCCACCGGGGCTTTTCCCCCAAAAAACAAAAACCCCCCCCCCCCGGGGAAGGGGGAAAAAGTTGGGGGCCCCCTCCCAATTTAAAAAAATTTCCCCCCCCAAAAGGGGGTTTTTCCCCCCCCAAAAAAAAATTTTGGGGGTTTTTAAAACCCAGACAAAAAGGTTTTTTTTAAAAAAAAAAGAAAAAAAAAATAAAAAATACCCCCTTTTTTAAAAAAAAAAAGGGGTTTTTAGAGGGGGGAAAAATTTGGGGGAAAATTTTTTTTTTTTCAGAAAAACCCCAGCCCCCCAAACCCCAAAAAGACTTTTAGGGGGGGAATTTCCCCAAAAATTTAGGTTTTTTTTGAAAAGGTTTTAAATTGGGTTTTTTGAAATTCCCCTTTTTATTTTTTTTTTGGAGGGGTTTGGGGAACTCCCCCTTAAAAACCCAAAAAAAAGGGGGGGATTTTTCCAATATTTTATGAAAATTAAGCAAAAAAAAAATGGAAAAGGGTTTTTTCCAATTTTTGGGGAAAAAAAAAAGGCCAAAAACCCAAAATTTTTTTTGGAAAGTGGGGGAATCCCTTTTTTTAAAAAATAAATTTTTTTGGGGAAAAGGGGGGGGGCCCTGAGCGGGGGAAAAGGGAAAAACCCCAAAAAAAAAAGGGGGGGCAAAAAAAAGAAAACGAGGGGAAAAGAGGGGAGAGGGGGAAAAAAAAAAGGAAAAATAAAAAAAAAGGGAAAAGAAAAGGAAAAGGGGGAGGACAAAAAAAAAGAAAAGCTTTGGGAAAAAAAAGAAAAAGGAAAAAATCCCCGAAAAAAGAAAAAAAAAGGGGGGGGAATTTTAGCCAAAAATTTTTTAAAAAAAAAGGTTTTTTAAATTTGAAAAAAGGGTTTGAAGGGGAAAAAGGGGAAGGGTTTTCAAATTTCCCCCGGGTTTTTTTTAAAAAAAAAAAAGAAAAGGGGGAAAAACCCCAAAAAAGTTCAAAAAAAAAGGGGGGGTTTTAAAAAAAAAAAGGGGTTTAGGGGGGAAATTTCCCCCAAAAGTGAAAAGGGAAAAAAAAAAAGGGGGGAAGGGGGGGTTTTGAAAAGCACAAAGGTTTTTTTTTTAAAAATTTGAAGGGGAAAGATTTAAAAAATTTTCGGGTTAAGTTGGGGTTTTAAAAAAATTTCTTGTATAAAAGGGAAAAAAATTGGCTTTTTAGCCCCCCCCCCAAGTTTTTAGGGCAAAATCTAAAAAAAGAAAAACAAAAAGAGGGAAGTTTAGGTTTCCCCAAAAGGAATAAAGGAAAAAGGAGGAAAAAAAAAGGGGGAAAGGGGGAAAAATAAGAAAAAAAAGAAAAAAGGAAAAAAAATAGGGGGAGAATGAAAAAAATTAAGGGGTAAAGAGGAAAAAGGAAAAAAAAGAAAAAAAGAAACCCCTAAAAAGGGGGAAAAAGGGAAAAAAAGAAAGGAAAAAAAAAAGGGACCCTTTTTAAAAAATTGGTCTAAGTGGTAAAAGGGGACCCAAAATTTTGTCCCCCAAGCCTAAAAAAAGTTTTTGGGGGGAAAAAAAAAAAGTCCCCCCCCAAAAAAAATGACACCCCAAAAAAAATTTATGGGGAAAGCCCAAGAACAGGAAAAGCCCCCGAAAAAATTCCTTTAAAAAGTCCCAAACCCCCAAGTTTAAAAATTTAAAAAAAATCCCTTTGATTTTTTTACGTTTTTCCCCCCCCAGGGCAGTAAAAAGGGGGCGAAAACTGAGGCCCTTTAAAAAAAGTAAAAAGGGAAAAAACATTCCCCCAAAAAAAGAAAAAGTAAAACAAAAAAAAAATGAATAAAAAACCCCCGAAAAGTCCCCCCAAAATTTTAGAAAAAACGAGGGGAAAGCAAAAAGACCCCCCCCCATTTTCCCCAAAGGGGGTTTTTTTTTGGGAGGGGGAAAATGGAAAAAATTTTAAAAAAAAAGGGAAAAATCCCTGGTTTAAAAGAAAAAGAAAAAAAATGAAATCTTTTTAACAAGGGCCCCCGGAAACTTGTGGAAAATCTTTTTTTTAAATTTTTGTTTTAAAAAATAAACATGAAACCACTGAAATTTAAATTCCCAGAAAAGAACCCCAAATAAAAAAAGAAAAAGGAATTTAAAAAAAAACCAAAAGAATGGCCCCCCCCAAAAAAACCCCTTTAGATGTTTTTAAAGTGTGTTTCAATATTTTTTTTTAAGGGAAACAGAACTCGAGAAGCAAGGGGCAAAAACTCCACGGGATTCCCAGTGATGAGGAAGAGTGTTTTCAAAGGAAGAGGGAAAAAAGAAAAGGAATGATGAAAAAGAGTATGAGAAAAAAAAAGGATGTGATCCAGTCCCCTAAAATTTTGTTAAAAAGGAGAGAGAAGGAAAGGGGATGATGGATGATGTAATGAAGAAAAATGGCCTCCCCAAAGCGGAGAGCTTAGATTGTCCAATATCCACAAAGAACCTGATGATGAGGAGGATAATACCATGAGAAAGGCCCCGCCCTTTAAGAATGTAAATTTTTTTAAAGCCTTTTCCCCTCCTGAGAAAAAAAGACCCTCCAGAAAAAAGACCATACCAAAAACAGAAGAGGAAGTATTGAAGAGAAGTAAACTCTTTTTAAAAAAAACTGTTTTCAATTTTTATTCTGGAAGAAGCAAAACCCCTCTGTCCCCCCTGAAACGATAAAAAACAAAAACCTACTTCCAATAAAAATTCAATGACAAAAGTTTAGGGCAAGAGGATAAAAAAAAATAACAAAGGGACAGGACAAAATTTGACAAAAAGATACCAAACCACAAACAAAAATTTTTTTCCAAACCAAAGAAAATTTTTTCCAAGCTTGACCACCACCCAAAAACAGAAAGTCAAAAACCGGGGAAAAAGACGCAGCAAAAAGCAAATAGTACCTGGTAAAAAAAAAGAATAAATTTTTAACCTTTTAGCTGGGGCAGCTGCTCTGAAAGCCCCCAAACCCCGTGCAAAATCAAAACTTCAAAAGGCACGTCGAAAAAAAAAAAAAACAGTTTTTTCAGAAAAGGGATTTTCCCAAAGTGAGACGGAGGCCAAGCAGTAGCTCGGTGGTCAGCTGACTCTCAAAAAAATGAACTTTCCATATGGACATCCACAGTCACAGGATTCTCTTTTCATCCGGGGTTATTTTGTAGGGGGGGAAACCCCTTTTTCAGTTAGATGACAGCTCTAGATGGACACCATGGGAACTATTTGGGGGCGCAATTTATCCCCAATGAAGAAATTGTGACTTTGTACTGAAGATGATGAAGGGGGAAACCCTGCAAAAAAAAATTAATAGGCTTTTGTTTCCTTTTAATGCCCCCCCATGCAAGCCCATTTACGCAATGAACCTCCCATGAAAAAGGGTGTTGTTTAAATAGTGCAATATTGGTATTTGATAAAATGCACCCCAGTTAGTGCGATGTAGGTGTAGTTGTGCCCTTGGTACTTTTTTCCTAATAAAAAACTCCCAGTTGGGCCCAGCCCCCCCCCAAAAAATTATGTTTTTTTTTTTTTGAATGTGGGGCAGAAGGAGAAAGTTTTGTGTTAAAAAAAGATATCTTTTTTATGGTGAAAAATTTTAGAGCTTTAAAAAATTGTTTCCTTTCCCTTGGGAACATTTTTTTTGAGGAATTTTTACTGTGAATATTTATTTTGCATTTAGACTTCCCAAAGAAAAAGGAAAAGGGGGAAAAAAAAAAAAATGAAAAAAAAAAATTTACCCCCTTTTTTTTAGTTGGGGACAAGTGAACATGTTTGGGGGTAAATATTATTGATGTACAAGTCCTAGATTGCTGCTTATATTTATGATGTATTTTTTTGGGATTTTTTTTAAACTTTAATAAGGGTGTTAAGGAAAACAAAAGTTTTTTTTTTTTTCCCTTTTTTTTCCAATGTTTCTTGACGAATTCTTTTAAGGGGTTTGGAAAAAAACAAAGTAAGGTTTACCAAAATTTTTTTTTTTGGGTGAAAAAAATTGGGATATGTTTAAAAAGTGCTGACAATTTTAATTGTGCCTCAGGCATGGTTACCCACATCGCGGATTCCTGAGGCCCCCGAATTCTTCGAGCCTTTTCCCCATGGAGGGGACTTTCCTCAAACCCTTGCCCCCCCAGAAGGAAAAAGGTTCGAAGGGGGGTGAGGATGTCGGTCCCCTTTTTGAAAATGAGGGGTATGTGAAAAATTGTGGGGATGGCTTTAACAAGTCCCCCCCAAATTATTCAGCATCTGGCACCCTAGGCCTCTACAGCAGTGTGATAAATGCAACTTCAAAAACAAAGATCTAAAAGATTTTTGGAACCATCAGATATCCCAAAAAAAGGAAAAAAACCCGAAGTGAAAAGCAATCTATCAAAGAGCTGTTTGCCACAACCCCCCCACGGAGGATACACAAGAAGAAAAATTTATAAGGGCTTTTTAATGCAAGTCGCTTTTAAGGACTAAGCTTGAGGAAAGATTTTTCAAACACATGACAGAGAGCCATGGCCCCCATTAGAGATAGGCCTGGTTTTATCACTGCAAGGGAAATGAAAAACCCCCAAGCCCCCTCAACATTTTTTTTTGGACCCTCCCCCCTCCCCGGGGGAAAAGTCAGTTTTTTTTGGGGTCGACTTGCAACAAAGAAACGGGAAAAAGTACCAGCTAAAAATACAATATAGCTCCAACATTTAGGGGTCTCTAGAAAGCAAAATTTATGATGAATTTTCTAATTACAAAAGGATGTTGACCCAATTCATAGAGATGGTGGTTTCTGTTTCATCTTTTGCAGTGATGATAACATGCTGATGGTCCAAAGCTGGGGCATTCAGATTTTTTTTGTTTCCCTCAGTATATGTCTGTGAAAAGGGAACCTGGAAGTGCTCTTGAAGATGGGTTTTGAGCATAGGGGGAACAAGTGCAGATACCCAAGTTTTGTCTCCATGAGGTCTGAAACTTCAAGTATATCATCTGTCACGTACAACTCTGACAAATCTCCAGCAGCACCATGCAAATTATTTCCCCCCTTGACAACAAACAGAAGCTGAGAAATTTGATACGAAGACACCCCTCTTCTTCAGAAATTCTGGCTTTAAAGAGGAACCCGAGTCTTGGAGGATAGCCAAAAACTTTATTGAATGATAGTTCTGGTGTTAGATGTGGTGTATGTGATATTCATTTCCTGGATATGGGAGGAATTGCATAACCATGTTTCTTACATCACACAATAAGTTAATTTACAGATGTTTGGGCAATGTGAACAAATATTCCCAAAAGCAGAAGACTTGTTTAAGCAACATTAAACAGAAAAATGGCAAAGCTTGCTGCACTACAAAACCCCGAAAATTTGGGTAAAAACCATCAAACCCAGAGCTCAATAAAGTGCATACAGTTCTTCCTGAAAATAAAACACACGCTACCAGCTTTTTTACTGTGAAGTTTGTAGAGAAAACCGTTAAGAGTGCCAAGGCGCGAAATCTGAGAAAGAAAGCACCAAAAATTTTCACCTGCCAAGCATGTAAGTGAACACTACCAGACACAAAAAATGGGATTAACCCCCAAAAACAGTGCCTAAAGACATGTTTCGATGTCGATATTCTGTAGGGCTCTCTTTAAAAAGGAGGCAGAACGTTCTGTTCATCTTTTGAAAGTTCTAATAAAGGGATGATACCAAAGTAACTTGTCCATAGTAAAGTAGAATTCAGTAGAAAAAAATTTAAATGAACCATCTGACGGGTGCAAAAATCCCCCAGAAAAAAGGGCCCCTCCCCATTTTTTGTGGAAACTGAAATTTATTTTCCTACTTTTGAACACATAATTTTCACTCAAAAAACTGCAGCCATGCAAAAAAAATTTTGAGAAGCCCAAAAGACAAAATAAAGAAAAAAAGGAAAATACAAAGAAGCTGTTGTGGTACATCAAGTAAAAAGAATGATTGGTTGACCTTTAAAAGATGCTGCTCCCAGAAATGTTTGAAATTCCAGGGGTCCCAGTTAACAAAACAAAGAAGGTAATGTATCACCCTGAGGATGTTTTTTTGATGACCTTTGTCTTTGCAGATGTCCCCAGAGGGGAAAAAAGATACCCAAAAGAAATTTTGATTCCATTAACAAGAATACAGGAAACTAAAAGGGAAAATAACAAAAGGGGAAATTGGAAAAGTAGGCCAGCCACGTCAAAAAAAATCCAAAATTTCAAATTATTTCATGACATTCCTCACAAAGCATTTTTGTCCACATATATTGAAAATCAGACTTTTTGTTTTTAGAAAAATTTAGCTTGTCAAAAACTTTTACTGACTCGAAGATTAAAGACCCTCAGATTTGTGAGATTTGTGGTTTTTTTAAAAAATCATTTGTGTTTTTGCGGGGCAATATCAAGGCTTTAGTGACTTAAGATGGGGGGGAACTTGGGCCCAAAAACATTCTAGAGATTTTTTAATGGGGGGTTTTTGTTGGTTTTGAAAAAAGAAATTTTGGGGGCAAGCTGAAAAATCAACAAATATGAAAAACAAAAAATAGACAAAATTTCTTGTTAAAAATATAAAAATTTGAGACCTTTCTATTGTTCTAAGTGCGGAGACAAATTTTGCTACTAGAGCAAAATTTTGGAAGCATTTGAACGGCATTGTTAGCTCTTTCCCAAAACATTGAAAAGCTTTAAAAATTTCCCGCTCCATCCAAAAAGGGGAGTAAAAAGGGTTTGATAAATCTCTTGAGTGAGTAAATGTTCTTTTGCGGGTTTCCCTTGACAAAGGAACTCTATAACCACTTGGCACTTCATTTTTTCGGGCCCTTTTGATGCTAACAAAAGTAAACTGGTGAAAGTTCTAGGAAAGTGATGAGGTGAGACATTTTCTAGAGGAGAGAGTGTGGGGAAAGACCAGAAAGGGGGGGGGGGGCAATACTTTTGAAAGTTAGTGGCCTAGAACAGGGTCAAAAAAACACAAAATAACACACCGATAAATTCCCAAAAAATTTTAATTTGGGTTATATTCAAATCAAAATACCTCCTGTAAAGAGTTTTTATGGATTGTGTGTGGTTTTGATTGTTTAAACATGTATACTTTAAAATATGCCATGCCCTATTTTAAACCCTGCAGACGCACCTATGCCCCCCACAATGACTGGACAAATATCTACATACTACACATTTTTAAAACATAAAATACTTTTACACATTTACTTTTTGCTTTTACCAACACCAGAAACCCTGGTTGCTATAAAATCATCTGTTGACCATTTTGTTTTTTCACACAATTTTCCCTGTTCCTAAAT
>NC_051396.1:46979144-46984144 GCF_015228065.2 Penaeus monodon
CATCGAAACATGTCTTTATGGCACTGTTTTTGGTGTCTAATCATTTTTGTGCTCTGGTAGTGTGTCACATTACATGCTTGGCAGGTGAAAATTTTTCGGTGCTTTACTTTCTCATGATTTCGCAGCCTCTTGGCACTCTTAAACGGTTCTCTACAAACTTCACAGTAAAAAGCTGGTAGCGTGTGTTTATTTTCAGGAAGAACTGTATGCACTTTATTGAGCTCTAGTTGTGATGGTTTTACCAAATTTTCTGGTTTTGTAGTGCATGCAGCTTTGCCATGTTCTGTTAATGTATGCTTAAACAAGTCTTCTGCTTTTGGGAATATTTGTTCACATTGACCACATCTGTAAATTAACTTATTGTGTGATGTAAGAACATGGTTATGCAATTCCTCTATATCCAGGAAATGAATATCACATACACCACATCTAACACCAGAACTATCATTCAATAAAGTGTTTTGGCTATCACTCCAAGACTCTGGTTCCTCTTTAAGCCAGAATTTCTGAAGAAGAGGGGTGTCTTCGATATCAATTTCTTCAGCTCTGTTTGTTGTCAATGGAAATAGATCTTGCATGGTTGCTGCTGGAGATGTGTCAGAGTTGTACGTGACAGATGATATACTTGAAGTTTCAGACCTCATGGAGACAAAACTATGGGTATCTGCACTTGTTCCTCTATGCTCAAAACCATCTTCAAGAGCACTTCCAGGTTCCCTTTTCACAGACATATACTGAGGAAACAAATAATCTGAATGCCCCAGCTTTGGACCATCAGCAGTGTTATCATCACTGCCAAAAGATGAAACAGAACCACCATCTCTATTGAATTGCTCAACATCTTGTGTAATTAGAAAATCATCACTAATTTTGCTGCTAGAGACCCCTAAATGTTGAGCTATATGTATTTTTAGCTGGTACTTGTTCCTCGTTTCTTTGTTGCAGAGTCGACACACAAACTGACTTTTCCCGCCCGGAGATGGAGGGTCCACAAAAATGTTGACGGGCTTGACGTTCTTCATTTCCCTTGCAGTGAGATAACCAGGCCTATCTCTAATGTGGCCATGGCTCTCTGTCATGTGATTGATCATCTCTTCCTCAAGCATATAGTCCTTACAGCAGTACTTGCATTCAAAGACCTTATGAATCTTCTTCTTGTGTATCCTCCGTGTGGTGGTTGTGGCAAACAGCTCATTGCATAGATTGCATTTCACTTCTGGGTTTTCCTTTTTGTGGGATATCTGATGGTTCCTAAATCTTTTCAGATCTTTAGTTTTGAAGTTGCATTTATCACACTGCTGTAGAGGCCTATGTGTGCGCAGATGCTGCATATATTTGTGGGACTTGTTAAATGCCATACCACAATGTTCACATACCTTCTTCATTCTTATCACACGACCGACATTCCTCACCCTCCTTCGAACCTGTTCCATTCTGGGTGACAAGGATGAGGCAGTCTCCTCCATGAGTAGGCTCGAAGAATTCTGGGGCTCAGGAGACTCCGCGATGTGGGTAACCATGCCTGCAGGCACAATTAATTGTCAGCACATACATATCCTCAGTTTTCACCCCCAAAAAATGTGATAACCTTACTTTAGTTTACTTCCAACACCATTACAAAGAATATCTGTCAAGAAACATTGGACAAAAGGGATAAAACTGTTGCTCATTCCTTAACACCCTTATTCAAGATTTACAAAATACCAAATACATTCATAAATAATAAGCAGCAATCTAGGACTTGTACATCAATAATATTTACACACACATGTTCACCTGTACCAGACTAAACAGGAGTAGAATTTTTTTTTCCATTTTTCTTTTCCTTTCCTTTTGCTTTGGGAAGTCTAAATGCAAAATACATATTCACAGTAACTATCCTCAAACAATGTTTCCAAGGAAAGTGAAGACCATTTTTAAGCATCTAAATTTTTCACCATATAAAAAGATATCTTTTTTAACACAGCTTCTCCTTCTGCCGCACATTCAAAAAATATAAGAACATAATTATGACTGGTCACACACTGTGGAGTTTTTCATAGGAATAAGTACTCAAGACACTACACATACACCTACATCCGCACTAACTGATGCATTATATACAAATACCAATATTGCACTATACAACACCCTTTGTCATGTGAGGTATCATCTGCGTAATGGGCTATGCATGGAGCAATTAAAAGGAATCAAAGCCTATAATTTTTGCAGGTCCACTCTCATCATCTTCAGGTACAAAGTCACTAATTTCTTCACTTGGAGGATAATGCGCACCATAATAGTCTCCCATGATGTCCATCTGAGAGCTGTCATCTAAACTGAACATGGAGTCCTCCCCTACAAAATAACCCTGGCATGAGAGAGAATCCTGTGACTGTGAGTGTCCATATGGAAAGTCCATATTTTGAGCAGTCAGCTGACCACCTGAGCTACTGCTTGGTCTCCGTCTCACTTTGGGTAATCCCTTTTCTGATGAACTGTTTTTCTTTTTTTTCGACGTGCCTTTTGAAGCTGATTTTGCAGCACGGATTTGGGCTTTCAGAGCAGCTGTCCAGCTCAGGTTCACTTTATTCTTTTTGTTACCAGGTACTACTTGCTTTTGCTGCGTCTTTTTGCCGGATTTGACTTTCTGTGTTGGTGGTGAGTCAAGCTTGGAAACTATTTCTTTGGCTGGCAAAACTTTTGTTTGTGGTGGTATCTTTTTGTCAAATTTTTGCTCCTGTCCCTTTGTTATCTTTTTATCCTCTTGACTAACACTTTTGTCACTTGAATTATTGGAAGTAGGTTTTGTTTTCTTATCGTTTTCAGAGGGGACAGAGGGTTTTGCTTCTTCCACTGAATCAGAATCTGCACAGCTCTTTTTCAAGAGTTTACTTCTCTTGTCAATACTTCCTCTTCTGTCTGGTATGGTCTTATTCTGGATGTCTTTCTTCTCAGGAGTGGAAGGCTTTACAACTACATTCTTAAAGGGCTGGCCCTTTCTCACTGGTATTACATCCTCCTCATCATCAGGTTCTTTGTAGGATATTGGTACACATCTAGCTCTCCGCTTTGTGGGAGTGCTCATTTCTTCATTATCATCATCATCATCATCCTTATCCTTCTCTCTCTTTTTAACATGATCTTTACTGACTGGATCATCATCCTTTTTCTTCTCATACTCTTCTTCATCAGCTTCCTCTTCTTCTTCCTCTTCCTCTGAACTACCCTCTTCCTCATCACTGGGAATGCGTGGATGCTTTGCCTCCTGATGCTTCTCGAGTTCTGATTCCTTGCAAAATATTGCAACACACTTTGAACATCTAAATGGTTTATTTGGGTGTGCATTCTTTTGGTGTTGCTTTAATCTCAACATTTTTCTATACTTTGCCTTACAATTGGCTTCTGGGCAATGGTGAACTCGATGTTGGATTACATGTCTATTATAAGGACCACAACTTCTAAAGATCTTTCCACAATGTTCACATGCTCTGAATGGGTAAAGAGTTTCATGTATCTTCTTCAAATGGTACGTCATGGATTTTTCTCTATTAAAAGTAATATTACACTTTGTGCACCTAAACAAAGAACCAACTTTCAGGAGATAGGAGGGTCTTTCATTGCTCTCCCTCTGTTCTCTCAATGACTCTTCAGACTTTTCACTCGAGTCTTTTCTTTGAATGTCACTTTTTCTTTTGGGGGACTGTTCCTTACCCTTTTCACTACTTTCTTTAGAGCCTTCAGTATTCGCACCTCTTACTGTTCCCTGTGGGGAGCTACGTAAAACTCTAGAGGTATCTCTAATTTGTTTGACCTGTGTTGTGGCACTTGTTTCTAGCTGATCTTCTGGGCTTTCCTGATCTTTGGCTTTCCCATAAACTTTACTGGGTGCTGCAGGTTTCTTATTAGACTGTCCTTTCTTCACAACATTATGCATAGGCATATGGAGTCTTAATTGGTACTCACTTCTACACTGCTTATTGCACAAATTACATTTAAGAGAGTCCTCTTTTTCTTTCCTCTCTTTCTCCTTTCTTTCCTTTTCTTTACGGATTTCTTCTTCTTCATCGTCTTCCTCATCTTCATCCTCATCTTCGTCATCTCCTCCATCATTCTCTTCTCTACTATTTTCTTCTGGTTGTTCCTCTTCCTCCTCAGCATCCTCCTGTTCCTTATTATCCTGGCTTTTGGCAGATGCCTGTGAACGTGTGGCTCTGGAATGTTTTTCTTTTTGATGATGCTTAAGCTTAAACTTGTGACTAAAGCCAAGCTCACATATATCACAGAAATATTTTTTAGATTCTTCCACTTCAGAGTCTGATGAAGACGTGCTGCTGCTACTACTCTCTCCTGCGCCTTCAGCAGTTTCATTATCATCATCGTCGTCATCCGAATCACTCTCACTTTTTCCATCTCTCACTTTGATAGGACCTTTGCTGCGAGTAATCCTTCTCTCAGGTTTAGGAGATCCGCCCTTTGATTTTGTTACTTCTTTTGTGGGTGGCCTCACATTCATTATTTTTCCTCTCGAAATACTCCTAGGGGGCACTTTGCTAACAATTCCCACATTCACTTCACTTCTGGATCTTCCTCTCAATTTCAAAGCATCTTCTTTGTCAACTCTGCTATCACTCTCCTTATCTTTCTTCTTTATTTCTTGATCTTCTCTCAACTTCTTTTCTCTCTCAGCTTTTGCTTTTTCCTTGTCCCTTTCTAACTTTTCCTTCTCCATCTTCTCCCTCTCGTTTTTCTCCATGTCCTTTCTCTTTTCCTCCTCCTCCATCTCTTGAAAGGCTCTGTCATTCTTACTTTGATCCCCATTCACTTGTGGATGATCCTCATCTTCAGAATCCATGAGCTCATGTTTGAGGCGCTCATGGTTCATAAGATGATGTTGAAGTTTAAAAGATTCACCACATTTCTTGCAGCTAAAATGTGGATGGTCCTTATGATTTTTCAAAATATGGAACCTCATTCCATATTTACCTTTGACTTTAATCTTATCACTACATATTGGGCAA
>NC_051396.1:46994144-47005581 GCF_015228065.2 Penaeus monodon
TTTATTTGTATGTCAGTGTGTGCCTTCAACCCAATCTGTATTCTATGCTCAATACTAGCCTAGGACGACCTCCTCTCACTTCATATAATTATGTTTTGGTATCGCATTTTCCTTTTGTATGCTATAAAAACACAAAACTACATCACTTATATATTAAATATGAATATATGTTGTTATTGCATTATATTTGTTACATTTACATGTTTAACTCACTTTCACTTTTCTAATCTTGCTGCTCTACTGTTTGGTTAATATCTGACATGTCAACACAAGGCATACACGTTTGTCTGTGTAAAGCTGGGCTCTTCAAAGGATGAAAATATGAGGTTATTTGTTTCTGGGAGTAAAAACTGGGCTGACAAATTAGTCTTTAGAAATTAACCATTTATTTTTGAACCATTTATTAAGAAACTATGATGTGCTTTTTCATAAAAAGAATGTTTGAGCACATTTACCCATTACCTAGTCTTAGGGAAGCCTTTCACATCTAAAGCTGGTACATTAGCAGCATACACTTACAGTAAATCCATTCACTAAGATATGAATAATTCCACTTTTGTCATAATTCCATACTGGTCTGTGTCACCCAGTATATTGATCAAACACCATATACATACATTTATAATTATACATAAACACATTGAATATGAATGCATATGCACTTGTCACTATAACCCATGTTCCAAGTTTGTGGGGTTTTATCTGTAATATTTCTAATTGTCTCCTGATCTTTGAGATGTTGTATTTCTCCCTAATTGGCCTCCTGTGGGTATACTTGATTGTTATGTAAACTACAAACTTGAGAGATTAACTTCTGTGTCCTTTTACTTTTGTGTAGTTAGGAACTGTAACACCACAACCTATCAATACACAGAACCAATCCAGCAAAACTCACATGCCATCTCCTGCCACTGAACACTGTTTGCCGATGGAGCAGCTGGTCATTTAACTGCTACAGTATTTTCCATTTCCTTTTCTATTGCAAGTTTTCCACCTAATACCCCTTCTCCCCCTGTCCTGTTACCCTTTAACTCATTCACTCGTCTTGAGTGTTTAATTGATACTGTTCCTTTGTAATACTCTAATGAGACAAATAGTATTGGCAATGGTATAATTTTTTTCTTAAGTGTATAATGTATTAAGGTGAAAATCTGGCCAATATTCAAATGCTTTTCTATTTCTTTCTATACAATTTAGATCTATATAGATATAGAAATACATACTGGTACAGGCACAAGTTAAGTATTGTCTCTGGTTTGTATAATGGAATGGTATCAATGTCTGTTGAAATGTGGGTTTCGGTGTCAGTGTCAGCATATTTCTAATGCTGCATACAGGACTAGAATGGGGAAATGCATTGCAAATGCAACTGATGACAGCCCTGTAAGATCCAAGTTCAACTTGGTATAGACAAAACATTGTCACAATAAGAGAGAAATACTGAAACTTTTCATCATTCCTTTTGCATTGTTGCTGTGAACTGTTTAGTCCTATTACACATTACTGTCTATGTCAATCACACTGATAATAAAATTACATCATCAATATAAAAATGTAATAAAATAAATCATGGTTCTCTTATTCTCCTTCAATAAGATTATAATTTAGATTATTCTATCATTATAACCCTTACTACATAACTAATGAAATTTTATCAAGATCTTGCGCTGCACAACAAGAGATCCACCAAAAGAACGAAATTCCAGGCAGAATTGAAGGAATCCATAATTAAAGCATACTCTTGTTGAATGTCTAAACCTACTACTAATGAAAAAAAAAGTCTAAATAACAAAAGATATCAATAACTGAATGGCAAAATTGAAATCATTCACCCTTTCACAACTTGTACTAGCCCTGAGCATCTGGTGCACCCGATGATAAATGTTAACCACAACAGCTGTGGTACTAATGCAAGGACAGTGGTATCCCAGGTGCACCACTGATGTACTTTCCAGACTGGAGCAGCAGTAGTAGACTGCTTATAGTACAGTAAAAAAAAAAAAAAAAATCAGTTACAGGAGAAAGAAAGTAATAAGAAGAAAAAATATAACATATGAAAATAAATAAATCTAAGAAAATACACAAAACACACATATACATACAGGTATGCACACGCATATACACGAACACACACACACACACACAAAATAATAATATATAACTAAATACATGAAATTGCTAATACTTTCAAGAAGTACAAGTAACCTACCTGCCCACTCTGTTGTTCCTAGTTGCGGCTCCTCAAACTCCAAAGGTTGCGGGTGGCCCAGAAGGTCTTGCTTCATATAGTGCTGTGACTATAAAGAGAAAAGCTGGTTAATTCAACTGCTTATATTCAGGGAAAGCCATCATCCATGAAACTGCATAAAGTTTATTTTTATTTCATTTGAATTATTATCTCTTGTCTTATCATTCCCACTACTCATAATGTTTCTTGTAAATAATTTTATTTTACTTTGCAGCATTAATAATCATGGTCAGGATTAATCTAGCAATACCAAAGTGAGAATATTAATTAAACATACAAAATTCAAAAACCAATATTAAATACAAGAAGTGTAGATACATAATATATATACAAGGTGTCAGTTGAAGCAAGCATTTGGCTTTTGAACATGGGAATTATATTTATATAAAAATAACAATTATCTATAAAACAAAATAATTTACAATAATAAAAGCAAAGAATGGGATGCATTTGTAAGCAAGATTACCACAAATACTCATAAATTTGTGTTTGCGATGTTAACTAAAAAAGCAACAATAAATGCAGAAACAACAAACAATATATACTATATTGCTGCATGATACACTTTATCCCCATCCCCCCACCAAAGTCCGACTTTTTTTTTTTAACCCTTTGCCGACGGGTGGCATGTACGTACATGCCATGGTGTATGTATGGACATGCCATAAGTTTTTTATTGTTACAATCATGGCAAAATATTATTTTTCTGCCACTGAAAGTGTGATTTAGTCGTTTTTAACACTTTCTCATTTTTACTATGAAAAAAAAAAAAAAAAATCTTCAAAGTATTACGAAGAAACGGCAAGGGATGCTGGTATTTGGCATGAGCGGTTGCGCATGCTAGGGTAACGATATAAGCCCCCAGCAGCGAGGCCCGGGCCACTATGAATACTACCCGTCGGGAAAGGGTTAATACAAATTTTGGACCACTGCTTTCAACAATGGTATTACTTTTAACATTTAGTTTTTTTTTTAATGATACATCTGTGTAACTAAGCATAAAATGTCTAGTGTTTTCCCATATCCTTCTATAGCATTGTCTTTACAAATTATCTAGTTTATATGTCCTATTTCATGACAGCATAAATAAGACATATCAAACTAAGATTTCCCTGAAATGTTATTCTCCTGTAACTATTACTGATATTGAATTAACAATAAACAAACTGTGAAATGAAAACTATAAGCCATCACCTCTCCTGAGACTAGAATGGCAATCTAAGAAGAGCAACTATAGTGCAAGCAGGAGGATACGCAAAAATAAGGAATGCTCAACTCATTTCAAAGCCAAGATGTACAGACTACGAAGCCACAGCAATAAAGAATCATATATATATATATCTTATTCTTGAACTTTTAACTAACCATAATTTAATCCCATAACAGAATTTACCGACACCATACCAAGCTACAAACTGAGCTTTGCATGCAGTCAGATTTTTTTGGAAATGAGGCTAAAAGCAAACTTTAAGCCTACACTTGCGGGGCTCTATCTTCTTAACCCAAAGCTGCCAGGGATGGGATATAGATACATGCCATGCCCATTGGGAGTTTAATTTATTAACTGTTTTTAAACATAAATGACTCCATAAGTACTAGGTAACCAATGAGCCAATTGTGAGAACAACCTCACACCTGTTTACCTCTTTTCTTGATTTTCGAAAATATTTTCTGATATCAAACACTGCTGTAATGTAATGTAATGTCAATAACACTATAATAATTATAATGTCTACAACCAAAATAACAGTATGGATATTGAAAGGTGAAATGAGGTGAGGTCATGAGGTTTACTTATTGTGGCTAAGCACTTGCAGAGCCATCTATGTGTAGAGACATTTCACAAAACACTACAAAAGTGAATACAACATTTTCCTTGAGGCTTTAAGTTAATAACAAATAATTGTTTAGCACCACTGGAATATTCAATGATATTTATTTAAGCTGAAGTGTTTTCTATAGACATAGGTATTTAACAAGAAACAACTGCATTAAAAAATAGAACATGAATGTCATGCATTTGACAAACAGATCACAATTCTCTTTTTTTTTTTTTTTTAAGAAACAATAATAAAGAGCATCAAATAAGTATTTCAAAATCCTCATAATAGATAAACTATCTAAATTGTATAAAAATGTACTCAAAGATTAGAATAAAAAAAAAAAAAAAAAAAAAAAGGATAATTTTTATAAGCATTCTATAAATGTTGCTAAGAATCAACCACTTTAGCGTATCATTTTTTTTTTTTTTACACCTTTCTGATATACACAACACAGTCAAGTCTTCTATTTTAAAAATAATAATTAACCTGTTGGACCTTAGTGTCAGAGAAGTCTTGTCATGGAAAAATCAGGCCGAGGGGCGGGGTGACAGGAGAATCTTGTCATATGATAATGTTGCAGAGTGACAGGTGACAGGGTGTGCTGCCTTGAGTGCACAAAGTTTTCAGAGGGAGATGACTCAGTGGGTCTTTAGGAAAGGCTCTTGCACTATTTCCACCAGTAAACAAGAGTGGAATGTACCATCTGTGAGGCATGTTTGGAAGAGTGCCCGTACCAGGGAGGCCACTATATCCGGAGCCTATTCCTACTTGCCCTTAATGGCGGTGCAGGATGTGTTGCAGAAAATTGAATAATACAAAAATATAAAAGAAATTATTCAGATAACATAATGCTACTTATTATTACTGCTAACGAACAGAGAGCAAATACCTTGCTGAAAACAGTCTATTACTTTCTTGATACAACATAACAAATGACAAATATACACCTCTGGAAAACTGTAAAAGAGCAAAAAACACATTTCCAGAAAAGAGCTAATAGCACTGCAAAGAGGAGGCAAGGAGTCGTAATACCACTAACAAGTGATTGTGTGGGCCAGGCCTACAAGCCACATCCAGGAGAGTCACCACTCAAACCTTATACTGTTTTTGGTCCACATATTAGCCACAAAAACACTCGGATCCAACAGGTTAAGCCTTGAGGAGGCCATGATATGGGCCAAAAATTTCATTATTTCCCATATCAGTTACCTGCCAGATTTTATTTCCCCTTGCAACATACACTCAGACCTACAGAAATGATTTTCAAAATCACTCAACCTGCATAAATAATCATAATTGCAGATGACCTAATAATACATAGATAAAAAAAAAATATCTATGGTTCAAGGAATCAGAAGATTTGTTTGTATTTCTCTTCTTCTTCCTTTCATGGATGCTGAAAAAAAACTCCAATTCACATCTCTGGTTTCGAAAGAGACAGACGATACGCTTGCCATGAATGTTGTAGGCATATGGAGGCCATTTCCTCCTCAGGTGCTCCCTTTACAAAACCTATATAATGGTTTCATTAAATGCCATGTTTTACAAAAAATTAAGAAAATTATTCATCATAAGGTAGCAAACACAGACTGGCAGGACAAAAACATGTCCTTGCTAATTATTTCCCCCCTTCAAAAATTGGAAGGGGGGAAAAAAAAAAATCTTTTTTTCTCAATGCCAAAGTTTAAAGACAGATATTTAGCCAAAAATAACCTTTTACTACTGTATCTTCCAAACATCCCTTTATTACCAAAGGCATCTACAACTGGGGAAAAAATTTTGAGACTAAGAAGTTTCTTATCCATCAGCTTTCTTATCTTACAGGCTTTGAATAGGAAGCCAAGTGTTTAAACAAGTCTATTTAGGTTGTGGTGACAGAGAGCTATCCCCCCCCCCCTTATTCATATACCACCTCCTACCCTAGTGGTCCCTAGCCTCCGGGCTAGTACAGTGGTAACATGTTGGCCTCTCATCCGAGGGGTCGGTGGTTCGCGCCCCACCCAGGTGCGAGAAGTTGCAATTGTCGCCTGGAGGTCACTGCTGTGGCTGGGCACAACGGTGGGTAAGGACTAGGTTCAACTGAGTCAGCACCAGCTGACACATGTGAGTGAGTCGGCATTAGTCAACACAGGCCAGGCTCCCCTCATGGCATAGCCCGGGCGAGGCTAAGCTTCGCATATTGGACTTATCCTTACCTTAGTGGTCCTTCTATCCCATTGTCTCTTTCTACCCTCTCTGTGCCACTGCTGACTCCTACGCCCTCCCTCCCTTGCCTTGCCCCTCCCCCCTACACTATTCTCCCTGCTTGAAGTCACTTCTTTGCATGACTAAGCTACCTGCAGTTGTGTTTATCATATTTACTTATCATTTTTTTTATGATATACAAACATATAGATGAATTATTCACTACTATATAAATTATGATGAACGTCCCTCTTATTTACATCAAAAGGGTTTATTCATCAAGGATTATTCATGTATTAAGATTTGACAAAGGTTTAATGGAACAGTTAAAAGTTACATGAACTCTGCTACATAATTGTGCATACATTAGTTAAATCAGTATGCTTGGTGTTATAAAGTCCATCCCAGAAAGTAATGCAACCCAAACCATAAACACATCTGAATTCTTACACTGATGAGGCAACCTACTGAAAGAATTCCAAAGTTGAAGCATACTACAAACCGAGTCAATGGATTATGAAAATCATTATCAACAAAACCTGAAAAATGTAATACATAATCCTTGATGTAAAAACCAGTAAGCTTTTTATTATTATTATTATTATTATTATTATTATTATTATTATTATTATTAAGGTTTAAAGTATCCTTAACATCATTAATAGACCTTTCAATAAATTGTACATGTAGAATATGCATCTATTATAGCTGTTTTCACAACTGAAATGTCATTACAGCTTGTGTTTGACAATAGTGGCTGAGTCAGAAAAGAGGAGAGCAACAACGAAAGCTTTCCAATCTTTAAGATGAAATCAAGGCCATCCCTGAATAACTTATTAATTCATCTTCTTTAGAAAATATAAAGTATCTATTCAATAATAATAATAATAATAATAATAATAATAAATAATCATAATAAATAATAAATAAATAAATAAATAATAAATGAATAAATAAATAAATAAATAAATAAATAATAATAATAATAATAGCAGCTTGTTAGTGGTATAAAGAGCCACATATATTTACAACTTATAATAAAAGATTAAGTTTAATTTAACTTGGTCTCAGACCCAGTGTTTCATAAGAACCTTTGATGGCTATTCTGCTAATCAGTTCTCATATAATGTTTGCTTTCCTCTCTCTGTTTGTGTTCTGCTTTTCATGTAATTGGGAACAATTATATGAAATGCATTGGCACTTTAGAGAGGATGCAGATAAAAAAAGGCCATAAACAATGGCTTGCACATGCATTACTGCATTACAGGCTTTAACATAAATATCCTGTATTTGTCAGTATCATACTGTGAACTGCTGGAGTGCATTTCATCTTTACAGAATTTTACCTCGCCTCCGCATATGATTTATATGTTTCATCAACTACACAGTGAAGCAGTGATACAGGTAATGTCTTACCTACACAAGCTGTAACCTAATACCTATTTTACTTCATTTAATATTATTCTTTTCATTAAATTTACTACAGTGTACAGAGCAAAGAAATGATGAATACATGCCCAACATTTGTAATATTCTCTCTAGTTTACATTTCTTGGCTTCTCAATTCTAACGTCATAAAGAAGAACAGGCCTGATTATAAACTGAGAACACATGTACGGTACACAGATGGGCAGCAACACCAACATACTATGAACCAGCAAGTTCCTTAGCTCTGGAGATTAGCCAGGGCTTTTCTACTAGTATACAGTGACTATAGCATCCCACTTTGTTAAAAGAAAGGTAATTCACATAAATTTCATCTTGTGCACTTGTGTAGTCTTGACTTTTACTGCCAACACAAAAGAATGAATACTGAGATTATAAGTTTCAATGAAGACATGTCATTCATATTGTCATTAATGCTGTGTTCTTGATATAACTCCATGCAGAGTGACAAATTGAAGATTCTAGCAGATTCTGACAATATCCTAACAAAAATTATATTAACCCTTTCCCGACGGGTAGTATTCATAGTGGTCCGGGCCTCGCTGCTGGGGGCTTATATCGTCGCCCTAGTATGCGCGACTGCTCATGCCAAATACCAGCTTCCCATGCCATTTCTTCGTAATACTACGAAGATATGTTGTATTTTCAGTTTTCATTATTTTTTAAAAGTCTCTACTTGCCATACTTCCTGATAAATCGAGACTGAAGGGTATTTTTGTTGTTATATAGACTCCGTAGTTGATTATTATTCAGTCTATAGTCTGAATAAAATAAGTAATGTGCGGCATCATGGAGTTGAAATCGTCGGTTTGTTGCGACTTAATCACACTTTCAGTGGCAGATAAATGATATTTTGCGGTGATTGTAATAAAAAATAACTCATGGCATGTCCATACATACACCATGGTATGTACATCCATGCCCCCAGCAGATAGTTCCGCCATGCCATGGCATGGAACATCATATAATAAGAAACACTGACTTGAAATTATACCTAGCAAAATAAGAAAGTTACCCTTAATTGCTTGATCTCATTAACACTGCCTGTTGATGACAAAAACTGACTATAACTAATACTCCAACTAACATACCTCCTCTGATGGCAAGAAAAAAAAAAAAAAAAAAAAAAAAAAAAAGATTCTCTACCCCAGACTCTGTATGTCTACTAAATACTTCATAGGTCTAATTCTTTTTCTTAAAGCAAAGGTAAAATTAAATTAAGTATATTAAGTCTGATTCTAAATAAAACTTGTTCAAGTAACTTTACAACTAATATCCTTTTTAAGAAAAGACATAATAACAAACATCAATGGTATATATTCCCAAGTTATATTCATGCATTAAATTGGCAAACAAAAATTCATGCAGAAGCAAAAAGGGAAGAAAAGAATTTACAAAAATGTGACACACACATACTTGTTACAAAAAAAGAAAGTTACTTCTGTACCAAATATGCCACCAAAAATATCAACCAAAAGCTACACACTTAACAGTACAATATGGCTGAAAGTAGTAAGAAGCTTACATGAGGTGGAGACTGCAGATGCTTGAAAACTGGTCTGGTCATCGCTGGTTGTAGTGTTGTGGAGCGGCCCCGAGGGTGGTGGGGGTACCCCCGGCTGTAGTGGGGTGGTGATGCATGATCCAGGTTGTGTGTCAGTCCAATGGCAAGGGGGTCACACAGGTCAGCATCTGGCTCCAGTGATGCGAGACCCAGTATGTGGTCTTGATCCTCGTCTTTAATTTCGACCATGATGCCCGTGAAGTCCACATCTTTATTTTCTTTATCTGAATCGTTCATTTCCATGTGATCTACAGACGCATGAAGCCTCAAGATGATAGTTCCTTTTTCCAGCAAGATTTGGCGTAGTTTGCATGCGTCCCATAAGCTGTGGCCATTTTTTATTGGGGAAACCTTTATATTTACATTTCTAGAAGTTTGTAATTTATCCTCTATGTCATCTGCTCCATTCTCAAATCTCATTCGCTTGGCACTGGGTTCAATCTCCTCACTAGAATCAGCATTGTCACAATTTTCTCCAACAGTATGTGGAGCTGATGCACTAATATCGGTCAGCTCACGATCAGTTTCCATTTCATCAGGATGGAAGTCTGCAACCCCATCAGCTGCACCTATAACACTGTTGATCACCAAACCACCAATACTGTCAGCTTCATCTGCACTGCTGTCAATCAGTGCCAGATCAGCTGCAGCAAAGGACGGATCACCTGACACAGAAGCTTCCTGAACCTCCTCTAGAGGCTGTAAACTGCTGCCAATTGTAACAGGTTGCAATTGTTCAGCATCCACTGATGAGACATTGTCTGGACTAGCAATGGCACTACTGTGAGAGGATGGTATTACAGGAGTTACAAAGTTCCCTTGTACTTCACTGATTTTACCAACTTTCACCTGTTCCCTCTCCTCTGCATTGACAATCACTGGAATGGTCTTCACTGGCACTTCGGGAGCAACATCCTGTTCCCTCCACACCTTGGGTGATTCTACCGTATTCACCTCGTGGCCGTCATTAATTTCGTCCACTTTCTTAATGGTCAACTTGCTCCCTTTAGCTACATCCTCACTTTCTAGAGGTTCCTTCAACTTTTCTGTTACAGATATGGAATCAGGCATACTATCAGCTGTCTTTTCTTTACTTCTTTCACTTGATATGTCACTCTGCTCAACTTCGGCACCACACTCACTTGATGAATTCTGAACTGTTCTTGATGAATGAGCTTTCTGTGATACACTACAGTCAGAAACTACTGAAGAGTCTGACTCTTCTTTTGAGGAAACTGACAGTAAAGTGTCCGCAAGTGCACTTGGACATGACAGTGGAGAGCCTGAAGACTGATTGGCTGCAGCTAGAACTTTTGATGACTGCTGGTCTGAGAATACTGTTGGCAGTGATGATGACCTGTCAGTCACAACTAAAGGTACCTTAGGTGCTCTGTTCTCAGATACTAGTGCCTGCACCTGTTCCTGAGATGATGAGCTGACCAACCCCTTGATATTTTCTTCAGCAACTGAACTTGAGAAAGAAGATGTAACAGGCATTGTCTGAATTTTACTTGATGGGGAAATACTCTTGGTGTTATTGTCTGACAATGCAGCCCCATGATCTGTGTTATTTTTATCTGTTAATGAAGCACTATTAGGAATACTTTCCTCTGTATTATTTCCTACTACATCAGAAGTCTTTAATGAAGTTCCTGATTCACCGGTTGTTTTTTCCGTAGAACTTTCATTACATGTTGTTATACTATCTGATGCAGACTCAGTGGATATCTCTGCTCTTGTGTTTGACTTCTCTACAGATCTCTCTGTATCAGTAAGTGGGTGGTTTGCAGGACAATTATCTAAAGGACTTTTAATTTGTACATTTATTTGCTCCTTATCTTCCTTTCTTGATTCTTCACTGTCCCCTAATACTGTGGGCTCCTGATTATGCTTAAGAGGATCGAGAATTATGTTTGGCACCACACCTAAAGAACTTTCCCTTGCAGCAGCAGCAGCAGTAGCAGGGTGTTTGGTGGACTCTTTTGGCACCTCACATGATAAATATTGCAAGGGGTCTCCATCCACTTTATTTGGCTTCTCAGGAGAACTTTCTGCAGGTGGTTTACCCTGAGAATCACCAGGGGTAGGGGAAGGGGGTGTGATGCAAACCACTGGTACCTCAAGAGACATCTTTGGAGGAGGTTTAGAAGAGGTTTGTGTCTCCAATGCCTG
>NC_051396.1:47020681-47025681 GCF_015228065.2 Penaeus monodon
CAATAAATTCTTTTTTGCACAAAATGGCATGTCTTTTATTGCTACTTTAAATACAGGCCTATAAATGCATTAAAATTTATATAATATATAATATATTAAAATTTTTATATATATTATTTATATATATATTATATAAAATTATAAAATTTTATATACATATTTTACTGATTATATTTTATAAATATTTATTTTATAATATTTTATATATATATTTTTTAAAATTATATATATTCGTGCTTTTTTAAATATTATATAAAAAATTATAATTTATATAAAATTTTATATAAAATTCTATATATATATTATTAATTATATTATGCGTATATATATACAATACATATAAAATGTTTTCACCAAAAACACACCCCACACACCCCCCAAAAAACCCCCCACAAAACAAAACCCCACACAACACCCCAAAACCCCAAACCAAACACACACCACCCCCACACCAAAACACCACACACACACACACATATATATATATATATATATATATATATATATATATATATATATACATATATATACACATACATACATACATACATACATATGTGTGTGTGTGTGTGTGTGTGTGTCTGTGTGTGTGTGTGTGAGAGAGAGTGAGAGAGAGAGAGAGAGAGAGAGAGAGAGAGAGAGAGAGAGAGAGAGAGAGAGAGAGAGAGAGAGAGAGAGAGAGAGAGACAGACAGACAGACAGACAAACCAACATAGATAAAAAACTACACACATATTTCTTTTTCAAACTGCCTCAGCCATTTCCAATATCCTTTTCTTTATCATACGAATCTGACTTTGCAAGCCGTGCAATTTGATTTTTAAGACCTCTAAGACCTCTATCACACTTTTGCCCATCAAGCAGAAGAAATATAACAAATCGTATTATATTCTTTTTCCACTGATGAGTGTATCACGGCTTCATCTCAGCTGCTAGAATCAATGATGTTGCATTATTCCAGTTGCAGAATTGGTTGCAAGTACCAGCCTGAGCTTGATTTTTGCAAAGGTCAAGCGTATGGGAACGGGGAATTTGGGACGAGAATGCTGTTTCTGGCAATATTGCAAAGTCAGATTGGTCTGCTCTGTCTGTCTGTCTGTTTGTCTGCCTTCCTGCCTTTTTCTCTCTTTCTCTCTCCCCCTCTCTCTCTCTCTGTATGTGTGTATGTGTGTATGTGTGTGTGTGTGTGTGTGTGTGTGTGTGTGTGTGTGGTGTGTGTGTGTGTGTGTGTGTGTGTGTGTGTGTGTGTGTGTGTGTATCTGTCTCTCTCTCCCTCTTTCTCTCGCTCTCTCTAACTCTAATAGTTACAAAAATTATGGAAATATTACGCAGCACCTTGAAGGAAAGAGGCAAATGCAGTACTTCAATATAGATACACAAGCCAAGCCCTGATGTAGCGCAAATTGGCCAGAGATGTCGAAAGTAAGTAAATCCGTCTGCGTTGGATTAATTCAGGTGCACGTAGTAGAACAGTGTAATCAAAAATATTTCTGGCGGTTAGACTATCACACTCACCTATCGTAGGGATAGGAAAATAACTACTAACATTACTGCATGACAGTTGCAAGATAAGTCTGTAAAGCAGTTCTTAACATTACGTCCTTTATAAGTAAAGGGGGGAGGGGTCGGCTTATATGTTTCCAGAACAAAAAGCGGTTGGTTAATTTTGAATATAACTCCTTTATAATTACATGAGGGCTAAACAGGTATCCCAAAAGACTTGTAATGGTATTTTTATGGCACGCCGCCACTACGCTATCGTGCTGTCTTAAATTAAATAAAATCACCGGCTTCAAAAATTTACTAATAGCAAAATCTCTCAACAGGCTTCTCACACACATTATCTTGCTACTAACTATTTACTTAAGATGATAATAACAATGATGATAATAATAATAACGATGATAATAGATAGATAGATAAAAGTAGTAACATATTAGAATCAATCCTGCTGTCTGATTCGTATATAAACATCATAGCAAATACTTTGCGTATAAACTATGAATCATTAACGAAAAAAAGGTCATATACTATGGAAATATAAGAGATTTTAATAAGGTTTGCACCCAGTTAGGTTGGAAGAACAGTATCAATAAATAAATAAATAAATAAATAAATAAATAAAAAGCTATAGAATATAAAAATAAGGATAATAAACAAAGCTGTGCCTGAGGTGGGCGTGGTCAGCGAAACACAACAACCATTATATACTTAAATTGGTAAAATTCTTGTATTTAGAGATGCATTCTTGAATTGACGACAGGTACTCTTTGAGCATGTCCTGGGTAAGACAATAAACTGCACCCTGGGGTTCCCTTGAACAGGGATAGCACCCTATTAGCTCCCTATACCAGGGTTGCGGTGAAACTGTCGGCAGCAGGGCAGTGGATATCTGGTGAAAACACCTTTAGTTCTACTGATTACTGGTTTCACCAAGTAATATGTCTGGCGTATTACAGTGTAACTGTTTTAAAGCGGCAGAGATAGTTCCTCCTAGTTAGTTGGAGACTGCGAGTTGAGAAGGAGCCTGGGTGATTCCACTCAACTTTTATTTTCTCCTGACAAACCTCTACACCAATGATTAAATAGAGAAATTATAATTCATACAACATCGCCCGTCGCGTGGGTTATCAAGGGGCGCGTTAGTCAGTGGGCAACCAGGCTGACAATGTTAAATATGCATCTGGAAGACAAAGAAGATAAAGAAAACATGTCCAATTAAGAAACATTAAAAATCGGAACGTGGAACGTAGGAAATGAAGAGATGGTAAATTGCATACTGTCTGTAACGAAATGGATAGATACAGCATTCAATACTAGGAATAAGTGAGACCAATTGGAAAAGTAATGGAAGTTTCAAAACTAAAGAAAAAGACAGTTCTTTTTTTCTGGAAAGAAGAAGGAAATATAGTCACGGAGTTGCTATGATTCTCACGAAAAAACTGCAAATGCACTAATTGGTACAGCCCAATAAATGATCGCATTTTAAAATCAGAATACAAGCAAAACCTCATAATATTAGTATTATACAATGCTACGCACAACCAATATTGCAAGTGATGAAGAAATGGAATTTTTTTATAACTCTCTCCAAGATACTTTAGACACAATCCCTAACAGAGATGTAAAATAATCATGGGAGACCTCAACGCCAAAGTAGGAAAAAATGATCTAAAAAATGACACCTGTGGAAAATTCGGCCTTTGAGATATAATGAAAGAGGTAAAGATTTTATTGAATTCTGTAGTACAAATAATCTAGTTATAGCAATACATTGTTCCAACACACCCAAGACACTTGTACACGTGGTTTTCACCAGACAAAAGAACATGCAACCAAATTGACTACATTGTGCTGAACCAAAAATGGAAAAGTTGCAATAAAAAATGCCAAGACAAGACCTGTGCCGACTGCAAACAGTGACCACAACTACTAACTATCGACTTTAAATAAGACTCAAAAAGATGGAGCGTCCAACACACCTCTAAAGCTCGACTACAAAACTCTTTGATAACAATTACAGAATTACAGTGTCAAACAAATTTGAAATACTCAATCAATGTGAAGATGATAAAACACCAAATGAGTTGTGGAAGAAGGAAAAGAACTCCTGCTGAGCACTGCTTAAGAAACTATCGCCTAAAAGAAAAAGACAAATTCCCCTGATATCTGAAAAACACTAAGTGAAATTGAAACAAGAAGATGCCTAAAATCAAAGGGTATCAATAATCCAGTTGAAAAGTAATTTACAAAAAACAAAATACAAAATTCAAAGATTATTGCGCAAGATAAGGGAAAAAATATTTAAATGAACATTGCCAAGAATTGAAACTGTTCTATCAATAAGACAACTAAAGAACTCTACCAAGGAGTACAAACCATCACACGAAAATTTAAACCTACAATGGACACTATCAAAACTGAAGTGGACTTGTTTTTATGTTGATGGAAAAGAAGTCAAAGATAGATGGAATCAATATGTTCCAACCTATCACAAGAATAAAGGTCTAACAACAACATTAATTAGACTCGATGACAGCGAAGATGAACCACCGCCACTGCTTGACGAAGTTATAAATCCATAAAAGAAGTAAAAGAATAACAAGAGCCCCGGATAGATGAAATAACAGCAGAACTAATTAAGAATGCTGGCGAAAGTGTTGAATACTTCTTCTACAAACTCGTACAAAAATCATGGAATGAAAAAAATGCCAGAAGACTGGGTAAAATCAGTCTTTACTCCCATACCTAAAAAAGGTGACGCACTCCAATGCAACAAAATAGGACATGCATTAATAAGTCACAGCAGCAAAATTTTGTTGAATTATTGCTGAAAGAATGAAGTTGAAGTTAAGAAGAAATTGCAGACGAACAAGCAAGGGTTTTCGCCCTGGAAAGGTACCAGAAACCAGATTCTAAATTTAAATTGACATAGAGAAAAACAGAGAACATCAAAAGACCTATACCTGTTTTCATTGATATGTGAAAGCTTTTGATACTGTTGATCACGATATCCTCTGGAATAACATGAACGATATGAAGTTTCCAAACACATCATCCAACTAATAAAGCCATGTATGACCAACAACAAGCAGCTGTAAGACCACTTATGGGTTGACAGAATGGTTCGAGTCAAACAAGGAGTGCGACAGGTTGCGTTCTGTCTCGCACCTCTTTAATTATATTCTAAAACAATTATGAGAGGTGTCTAGAGAATTTGAAGGAACTGTGGATTTGAGATACAAAATCAAATCTGAGGTACGCCGATGATATAGTTTTTGATTGCCAGCAGTATCACTGAACTACAACAACTACTAATAAGTTAGGAAGCAAGCGAAAGGCTGCTTGTTTCTATGCCAAGAAAACTAAGATCATGGAGATTCAAAGATAACCGGCATGAACAATGATGAAAAATTTTACAATCAATGGAATGATTGTGGAAAATGTGAAAGAGTTCACTTATCTTGGAGCTGTTTCACTAACTACATATGATGATTCAC
>NC_051396.1:47030681-47038181 GCF_015228065.2 Penaeus monodon
TCCCGTTATCCTTCCCTCTCTCCTTTATAATCTTGCTCCTACCTCTGTTCTTCCTCCTTCTCCTCCTCCTCTTCTTCTTTCTTCTCTACTTTCCCCTCCTCCTCTTCCTGTTCCTGTTCCTTCCTCTCTCCTTCTCTTCCTCCTCCTCGTCCACTCCCTTCACCTTTTCTTCTTCCTCGTCCTTCTCGATCTCCTCCTCGTCCACTTCCTCTGTCTCTTTCTCTACCTCCTCCTCCTCCTCCCCCTTCCCCTCCTCTCCCCTCCCCCCTCCTCCTCCTCCTCTTCTTCTTCTTCTTTCTCCTCCTCCTCTTCCTCCCCCCCTCCTTCCTCCTCCTCCTCTTCTTCTTCCTCCCCCCTCCCTCCCCTCCTCCTCCTCCTCCTCCTCCTCCTCTTCCTCCTCCTCTTCCTCCCCCCTCCCCCCTCCCTCGGCGCAGCGACCTTGCCCCGACTCCGAGTCCGGACTTTCTCCTTCACCCGGATCCAACCGGGGGAGGGAGGGAGGGAAGGAGGGAAGGAGGAAGGGAGGGAAGGAAGGAGGGAAGGAGGAAGGGAGGGAGGGAAAGGAGGGGAGGAGGGAGGGTCGCTGGACCAGCTGGCTCTCCCGACTACCACCGAGTGTCATGCCACAAGATGTCTCTCTCTCTCTCTCTCTATCTCGCTTTATCTCTCTCATATGCTTTCACTTCACTTCTAAGTGCCAATTCGAGCTATTTCTCCTCTTTTTCGGGG
Source organism: Penaeus monodon (assembly GCF_015228065.2). Classification (NCBI taxonomy): domain Eukaryota; kingdom Metazoa; phylum Arthropoda; class Malacostraca; order Decapoda; family Penaeidae; genus Penaeus; species Penaeus monodon. The sequence goes on from NC_051396.1 coordinate 47,031,411, forward strand.
AGACGATGAGCTCACTAAGAACTTCATTTCAAAACCGCATACATTGAAAAACAGACAAAGGATAAAGAAAAATAAAAGAAAAACTTCCGAGAGTGTCGCCACCCTGCATCGCTAAGGCTCGACCGCCGCCATATTGAAAGTTTGAGAACTTTGAGAACCAATCACTTTTCCTTTCAGTAATGCCTGTCGCAGCTTCTCACTCTGGAGGAGATTACCCGGGCTCTCCCCTTATTTTGCGGAGCCGTCGAGGAGGATATGAAATTAGATTCCTTCAAGCGTTTTTTTCCCCCCACAAGAAATGGAATAGGGCTGAAGGGGAGATCTTGTAGAGTCAAAAAAAAGAGAATTTTATATTCTTCCTGGCCAAGCATTTGCCTGAATATTTATGCATATATACATATATATGTATACATACATATATTTATTTATTTATTTATTTTTGAGGGGAGGGGTGGGGGTATATCACATACTGTATATATAAAGGTGTCTGTGTATGTGTGAAAAATATACACCTATACTGTATATCTGTACATGTATTTATATATGTAAATATACCTATTATTATTATTATTATTATTATATGTATATATATATATATATATATATATATATATATATATATATATATATATATATACCTACATACAGTACTTAACTACATGCACGCATATATGCATTCATACATACATGTATGTGTACATATATGTTCACACACACACACACACAGATATATATATATATATATATATATATATATATATATATATATATATATATATATATATATATATATATATATAAATATATATATATATACATTATATATATATATATATATATATATATTATATATATATATATATATATTTATATATATATATATATATATATGTATATATATATGTATATATATATATATATATATATATATATATTATATATATATATACACACACACACACACACATATACACACACACATACACACACACACACACACACACACACACACACACACACACACACACACACACACACAACACACACACACACACACACACACACACACATATACAGACAGACGTTTGTGTGGACATGTATATGTGCATAAAAGACGGAGAGAAAGAGACGAGAGATGAGGAAGAAAACGTGAAATGCACAACAGAGCGATGACCATGAAGAACATCAGCATACCAGAAGATCGTGTTCCTCACATTCGCGAGGACGAACGTTTTTTTAGCAATGGCCAAGTTGCAGCCAAGTTCCCCTCTCGCCAATGCCGCTCCTTTTCTCCTCTAAAAGGATATTTCATGTGTCTGCAATCAAATTATTGAATTATTGAATTATGAAATGATTAAAGTCCGTTCTTTTTTCCCCTAAAACGATCCTGAAATATTTCATGTATAACGAAAAGTCCCATCCCGTCTGAAAGGAAATTATTAAATTCCTTTAAAATGCTCTTAGATATTTCATATATAACGAGAAAGTCTGCAATCAAATTATTGAATTACAGAATTATGAAATGATCAAAGTCCGCTCCTTTTCCCCCTAAAACGATCCTGAAATATTTCATGTATAACGAGAAAGTCCAATCCCGTCTGAAAGCGGAGGCACTAGGCTGGCGATAGGATGGGGGAGGGGGAAAGGGGAAGAGGGGGGGCCGAGAGCCACGTAGAAAGTTTGCAATGTTTGGGCGAGACTTGTAGACGTTGCTGCTTGGTTCGACGAACCCGGACCTGGAACTCGTGCCTGGCTTTCACTCGAGGTGCGGGAAGGTGGGGTAGGGTATGGTAGGGAGGGGGACTATACACTACGACACATGGGAGGTTCTTGTAGAGGGACTATACATTCACTTTCCGTAGTTATAAGGGCGCTGTGGATTCCTCTACTTACTGGGTGTTGGGGAGTGGCTTGGTTGTAAATGATCTTGTTGTATGCTTGCCTCCGTGCTCCCTTTGGTCTGATTTCTCTTTTTAACGTAAGCTGTGTTGCATAATTTACCAGTAACGGGACCTTGTGTTACCTTGCTCTGAGTATGCTGTAACGCCGCTTCACTCAAAATAGTTCGCAGTATTTCGCTGTATACATACATCGTGGTCTTTAACATGTGATTCACTAAGCAGGTTTAGAAGCAGAGGTCAATAAAATATCTCAGATGATCTTTACCTAGACGGTTACTACCCGTGTGTGCTTTGAATGTATCCACTTACAACACCCTCGCCTCCTGTGCTACGTTAGTAAAACAATGTTTCTCATTTGGATTCTCTGGGTCAGCTCATGCATAACTATGAGATTCTTGTGCTAAAAGGTATTGCATGGCTTAGAAGACAACGCTCAGTACGGGCATAAAAAAACATGGTCTGTTCCCCTGTAGAGAAAATAGAAAATCGCGGTTGCCTACTCTGAATTGACTGTATTAAATCTATCTCTCTAGATGTACCGCATTTAGAAATATATCAATAAGGGAGAAAATAGAAAATTATGGATAGCCACTCTGCCCCGAGTGAATTAATTCTCGCTCTAGATGTACAGCGTTTAGAAATACATCGATAAAGGAGAAAATTGGAAATTTGCGGATAACTACTCTATATGTACCGCATTTAGAAACACATCGATTAAAGGAGGCGCTATTCCCATGCACCTGATCGCTATGACGAAACACATTCAGGAGACATGAAAAATCGGTGACACGGGCGGGAGAGCAAGGTGTGGGCAGGCCAGTCCGCGAACTGAAAGATCAGGGACTCACGGGAGGTCGAGGATTGCAGGTCAGCCCTTACTTCATAAGAGAAATCAAACCGTAGACATCATTATGTTTTTTTTTTTCATCTTCTGGCAGGGTACGACCAGTCTTTGACATAAGATTACTCCGACGTTTTATTACCTTTATATTAATGATACCTGGTCTGAGTAGTCCTTCGTTGATTGTTAGTCTTCATGCAGTGGTAGTCGTGTGTGTCTGACGCAGTATTACTTCAGTACAATATAGTTATAACGTATAAGAATAACTGCGTTTAATGCTACTCTACCATCAGCCGCTGTTGCAATTCCCAGCCAGCCTTGAATCGGGAGAATAACATGGTATTCTAGTAAAATACTTTATATCAGTAAGCTTGAGATTTATACTTACAAAATTAACAAGGATTTTCAGTGATAGAGCTGATTTAAAATATAACCAAAAACAATACCAGTGATGCTCCTGATAACAATAATGATAACGCAATAACAATTATGATGACAGCACCGACAAGCATAGGAACATCAGTAATGGCATCAGTTCGAATAAAGATGATAATAATAACAATGTTACTCCTACTAGTATTAATAACAGTAATATGAGGATGACAAATGTGTTGAACACCCTGTAATAAATATTTCATTTTGAATTTTTATCGTTAACTTAATAACCCATAATGTTTCCAGCCCCTAAAGGAAAAGAAGAACCAGGCGAAAATATCATACGAGATAAATGGAATGGAAGTGGAAAATAATATCAACAGAAATAGCGTTAGCGGAAAGTCACGTCACGGGAAAAATAGCAACAGAGAAAAATCCAATCCAAACATTAGGAGAGGAAAGAAGTGTCAAGGGAAAGGATCATCAGAGGAAAATTACGTCAGTGGAAGATTAAGTCAAGGGAAGGAATGATCAAGGGAAAATAGCGTCAAGGGAAAGCATGATCAAGGAAAAGAATCATCAGAGGAAAATAGCGTCAAAGGAAAGATTCATCAGAGGAAAATAGCGTCAAGGGAAAGAATCATCAGAGGAAGATAGCATCAAGCGAAAGAATCATCAATGTTAAGAATCATCAGAGGAAAATAGCATCAAAGGAAAGAATCATCAGAGGAAAATAGCGTCAAACGAAAGAATCATCAGAGGAAAATAGCATCAAGGGAAAGAATCATCAGAGGAAAATAGCGTCAAGGGAAAGAATCATCAGAGGAAAATAGCATCAAGGGAAAGAATCATCAGAGGAAAATAGCGTCAAGGGAAAGAATCATCAGAGGAAAATAGCATCAAGGGAAAGAATCATCAGAGGAAAATAGTGTCAAGGGAAAGAATCATCAATGGAAAGAATCATCAGAGGAAAATAGCATCAAGGGAAAGAATCATCAGAGGAAAATAGCGTCAAAGGAAAGATTCATCAAGGGAAAGAATCATCAGAGGAAAATAGCGTCAAGGGAAAGAATCATCAGAGGAAAATAGCGTCAAAGGAAAGATTCATCAAGGGAAAGAATCATCAGAGGAAAATAGCATCAAAGGAAAGAATCATCAGAGGAAAATAGCATCAAAGGAAAGAATCATCAAAGGAAAATAGCATCAAAGGGAAGAATCATCAGAGGAAAATAGCATAAAGGGAAAGAATCATCAGAGGAAAATAGCATCAAAGGAAAGAATCATCAGAGGAAAATAGCATCAAGGGAAAGAATCATCAGAGGAAAATAGTATCAAAGGAAAGAATCATCAGATGAAAATAGCATCAAAGGAAAGAATCATCAGAGGAAAATAGCATCAAGGGAAAGAATCATCACAGGAAAATAGCATCAAGGGAAAGAATCATCAGAGGAAAATAGCATCAAGGGAAAGAATCATCAGAGGAAAATAGCATCAAAGGAAAGAATCATCAGAGGAAAATAGCGTCAAGGGAAAGAATCATCAGAGGAAAATAGCGTCAAGGAAAAGAATTATCAGAGGAAAATAGCATCAAGCGAGAGAATCATCAGAGGAAAATAGCGTCAAGCGAAAGAATCATCAATGGAAAGAATCATCAGAGGAAAATAGCATCAAAGGGAAGAATCATAACAGGAAAATAGTGTCAAGGGAAAGAATCATCAGAGGAAAATAGCGTCAACGGAAAGAATCATTGGAGGAAAATAGCGTCAAGGGAAAGAATCATCAGAGAAAAATAGCATCAAAGGAAAGAATCATCAAGGGAAAGAATCATCAGAGGAAAATAGCATCAAAGGAAAGAATCATCAAGGGAAAGAATCATCAGAGGAAAATTGCATCAAAGGAAAGAATCATCAGAGGAAAATAGCGTCAAGGGAAAGAATCATTGGAGGAAAATAGCATCAAGGGAAAGAATCATCGAGGGAAAGAATCATCAGAGGAAAATAGCATCAAGGGAAAGAATCATCAGAGGAAAATAGCGTCAAGGGAAAGAATCATCAGAGGAAGATAGCGTGAAGCAAAAGAATCATCAAGGGAAAGAATCATCAGAGGAAAATAGCATCAAAGGAAAGAATCATCAGAGGAAAATAGCGTGAAGGGAAAGAATCATCAGAGGAAAATAGCGTGAAGGGAAAGAATCATCAGAGGAAAATAGCGTGAAGGGAAAGAATCATCAGAGGAAAATAGCGTCAAGCAAAAGAATCCTCAGAGGAAAATAGTGTCAAGCGAAAGAATCATCAAGGGAAAGAATCATCAGAGTAAAATAGCATCAAGGGAAAGAATCATCAGAGGAAAATAGCGTCAAGGGAAAGAATCACCAGAAGAAAATAGCGTCAAAGGAAAGAATCATCAAGGGAAAGAATATCAAAGGAAAACAGCATCAAAGGAAAGAATCATCAGAGGAAAATAGTGTCAAGCGAAAGAATCATCAGAGGAAAATAGCGTCAAGTGAAAGAATCATCAGAGGAAAATAGCATCAAGCAAAAGAATCATCAGAGGAAAATAGCATCAAGGGAAAGAATCATCAAGGGAAAGAATCATCAGAGGAAAATAGCGTCAAAGGAAAGAATCACCAAAGGAAAGAATCATCAGAGGAAAATAGCATCAAGGGAAAGAATCATCAAGGGAAAGAATCATCAGAGGAAAATAGCATCAAGCGAAAGAATCCTCAGAGGAAAATAGCGTCAAGCGAAAGAATCCTCAGAGGAAAATAGCGTCAAGCGAAAGAATCATGAAGGTAAAGAATCATCAGAGGAAAATAGCGTCAAGCGAAAGAATCATCAGAGGAAAATAGCGTCAAAGGAAAGAATCATCAGAGGAAAATAGCGTCAAGCGAAAGAATCATCAGAGGAAAATAGCGTGAATTGAAAGAATCATCAGAGGAAAATAGCGTCAAGCGAAAGAATCATCAGAGGAAAATAGCGTCAAGCGAAAGAATCATCAGAGGAAAATAGCGTCAAGTGAAAGAATCATCAGAGGAAAATAGCGTCAAGCGAAAGAATCATCAGAGGAAAATAGCATCAAGGGAAAGAATCATCAGAGGAAAATAGCATCAAGGGAAAGAATCATCAGAGGAAAATAGCATCAAGGGAAAGAATCATCAGAGGAAAATAGCATCAAGCGAAAGAATCATCAGAGGAAAACAGCGTCAAGCGATAGAATCATCAGAGGAAAATAGCGTCAAGCGAAAGAATCATCAGAGGAAAATAGCGTTAAGTGAAAGAATCATTGGAGGAAAATAGCATTAAGGGAAAGAATCATCAGAGGAAAATAGCGTCAAGCGAAAGAATCATCAGAGGAAAATAGCGTCAAGTGAAAGAATCATTGGAGGAAAATAGCATTAAGGGAAAGAATCATCAGAGGAAAATAGCGTCAAGTGAAAGAATCATTGGAGGAAAATAGCATCAAGCGAAAGAATCATCAGAGGAAAATAGCATCAAGGGAAAATAGCGTTGAAAACAAATTAATAACAACAAAAACGCCAATAGAAAAGAGGATCCAATATGACGCGTCGGTTGTCCATCGTGTCAGTCTCGACTTCCCTCGTTGCTAAACATTTGATTTTTTTTTTTTTGCATCTCTCTTGTTGTACCTTAAACT
>NC_051396.1:47055681-47058181 GCF_015228065.2 Penaeus monodon
ACAAGTGTACTTCCAGGCAACGTCGTCATAAAATCGTTAGGACACGCGTGACACCGAATTACTACCGTGTAAAGAAGGCTTCGCAGCGACTCCGTTTTTCGCAAGGTCATTAGAGAGAGAGCAAGAAAGTGATTGCAATGAAACGGATGCACCAACACCAGCAACCGACACCAGTGAGAGACGCGGACAGGACAAGGTCAGTGCCTCCGGATCCTGGGCAGAGAGGCATTCATGGCGGGGTCAGTGCCCCTTTAAGCCCAAGCAAAGAGGTACTCCGGGAGAGGGCGGCGACGGCGGCGACCACGAACGGGTGAAAGCTCAGTTCCGGGAGTCTACAGGTTTCCCCCCTCCAGCACACTCGCCTAAACACCCCACTGCCTCTCTCCGCCACGACCTTGCTGCCGCTGTTGCCTCTCACCTGTATTGTTGCTGGTAGTGCACATTTTCAATACAGCCTCCCAAGTTCAGGTCCCCTTCTTGTGCTGTAATCTCCTTCTGCCTGGGCTCTGTGCTGCTTCCTTTTCCTTACACCCCTCTGGGAGGAGCGTGTCTTAGGGCAACGCTCGAGGTACAGGTAAGTTTGTGGGGAAGAGTAATGATTAACGCTGGAAACGTTATGTCAGAGGTATGATTAATATAATTACAATGTAGTGGAGATATTATTCTAATCTGTAGGGTTGATATTCACTTTCGTTAAACTGCATTGCGCAACTCGTTACATCTTCAGTATTCTGCAGTATATTGTTTTAAGGTACAACTTTTGTCCATTATGTAACATTACTTTAATCAAAATACTCGTAGTACAATAAAGAAACAGCCTGTTGAGCTTAAATGCAGCTCTCCATGTACCTCGCGAGTGTAGAGGATCTTGGGGAATCCCCTTGACATTTTCTTTTTCTTTTCCTTAAGATTATTTTACAATAAAGTACATCTATATATCATCATTGCATTCGGCCCTGAACAGCTGTTGCAGCATACGAAGCTTGGTTATGGCCACAGAAATATCGCATAAAAAAGGAGCGTCTAAAAGTAACTTGAAACAACTGGAAGATTCCCACTGGAAAGAAAAACATCATTCTCACGCCCACGACGTACACATTCCATGAAGACATCGGCTGTTTGTTCACTGGGTTCTAATGAGTGATAACTTTGAGTGTTTAAGCAGTCCCAATGAAAGAAAATGAATCGCTTTCCCATATGATTTACGGAGGCCAGGGTAACGCCTTAGCAATCCTTGTGTGTCTTTTGAAGCTTTGAGAATGGGCATAGTATGTCTGACATATACATTTTTAGATGTAAAACACGTGCATGTGCTGCATAAGGAAAAGTATGCTCTTATTCAAATAATAAGTCTTTAAGTATATATTAAGTATATGTTTGATCTTAAGACACTGACATGATCATATTTAAATGAAGTGTACATTGTTATTTAAAGAAGGAAGTGTACGTGTATTCAAACCTTTTCACACATTCGCGACGTCTTCGAAAGCTGAAGTCGTCCACGTCAGCGCCCCTTCGTCACCACAGCAGGCGGCAGAGATGGGTTACGACCGCACAGACGTCGGGCGGCGGTCTCGGGGCGCGGGGCCGGGGGAATGGGGTGGGTTGGGGCGGGGTTCCCTGGTGGATGGCTGCCTCGCTACTTGAAAGCAGATTACTATTTGCGGGGCGTTGAAATTCCCCAAATGCCATCCCGTTACAACTGTCTTACTTTGGGGGAAGTTAAGATATTCTCGTTTACCTTACAGTCGGAGGTGTTGATTGTCTCTTCGTGCATATATATATTTAGATGAACTGAAATTGAAATGAGACATACACACACACACACACATGCACACACACACACACACACACACACACACACACACACACACACACACACACACACACACACACACACACACACACACACACACACACACACACACACACACACACTAGTACACAAACCTGCGCACTCGTGTGTGTGTGTGTGGGTGGTTGTAGGTGTTTGTCTCTGTGTATCTGCATATTTGTGCGTCTGTGTATCTGTACACATTACCATGCACGTACTAATATGAGAATTCCCCCCTTTTATCCCGCTGCTCATAATGAAGACACAGTCACGAGCGCCACAGCATCTTTAGTTCTTGTTAAAACCTCCTCAGATTCTCGGATGTTCGTCCTCCCGAGCCCCGAGTCCCTAGATGGCGAGCGGAGAATGAAAGGCCTGACCGCTGACGGCGCCTCCACTTTCTCCTGAAGGTCGTCTGGAATTTGATCGCGGTTCCGGGTTAACATTAACATAGTTCCGGGTGAAATTCCGTTCTCCTGACAACCGAGATTTAAAGCAGTGAGCTAGAGTCTTTGATAGAGAGTTGATTCACTTGACATAGATGGTTATTGGATCATGTGAGTCCCGGGACTTTACTCTCACTCCTCTCCCTGGGTGTGGACGTGGCCGCCGGTGTGACCAGGACCAAGGGAATTACAGGGCCACCGGAGGAATGAGCGAGCCGAG
>NC_051396.1:47078707-47101207 GCF_015228065.2 Penaeus monodon
TGGATTAAAAAAAAATTTTTTGTTTTTTTTTAAAAGAATTTTTTTGTTTTTTTTTCGAGGAAAAAATTTTAGTAAATTTTTGTTTTTTTGTTTCATTTTTAGGTATGTCAGAGCAAAATGTCCCTTGCTGATAGTGGGGGGTCTGCCGGGGGGTTCCTTTTTTCTGGGAAACATGTGTAACAAAAAAGGGACCTGGGATGTGTTAACAAAAGGGGACCGGGCAAAAGACGCAACTGGGCGGAGCGGGAGGAGCGGAAGGAAAAAAGCCAAGGGGAAAAAGGGGGGGGTTGGGGGGGTGCTGCTCCTATGAGAGTCGGTTGCCCTTGTGACCTGTATACTTTGTGTTGCCTGTTATAACTGTATCGCAGTGGGACTGCTGGTTTCCCCCTGTATTGGCCTATAAAAAGGTATGGGTAAATAATTGTGTAAAAAAAGGGAAAAAAAAGGGACTGTCATTTTTGTTTTTTGTGCCTGCCTCGAACTTGGCTTTTCCCTCGTGGTTTTTCGGGGGACCTGTGGGGCTCGGTGCCCTTGGAAGTCAGTTTTTCACGAACCCTTGGGTAGCACGCCGTGTCCCCAGCCTGCCTTGTGGGTGGCAGAGAGACGAGGCGGCGGCGAACAAAATAAAAAAATAATAAGAAAATAATAAAAATAAAATAATAATAAAATAAAACGATAATATTATAATCATAATTGTAATAGTAGTATAAATAATAATATTAATAATAATGATAACAATAATAATAATGATAATAATAATAATTTCTTCTCTCTCTTTTTCTCTGTCTCTCTTTCTGTCTCTCTCTCTCTCTCTTTCTCTTTCTTTCTTTCTCATGATGTCAACAATGATCACAGCAATAATATCTACGGAGTCAATAATGATTGTAATAAGTCATTTTTGCTTTAAGCCAAAAGCGTTGTATTGTTCATATCTCGATTTGAGACTGGAGAAGAATCAAAACAAAATTTTTCCCCAAAAAATTTATTCGCTTTCTTTGAATGCAGTCTAACACAACCGTTAATTTTTATGGATAACTGTTTTTTTAAGTTTGCTACTCTAGGTTGTTTGTGGGGAGATCTGAGTTTGTATGTGTATTTCAAATGATATGAACTTTATTTTTTTTATGAGATAAGCACTTTTCACTAGAAATTTATTAGAAAAAAACTGTTTTTGACTATATGATTGTGTTTTGGTGACAAAAACGATCCTCGATATCACAAAACAAAAAAACCCTTGGCCCATTTTTCAAAAGCTTTAGATATCACTTTAATGAGAAAAAAAGATAAAGAAAAAAAAAAAAAAGCAACAAGAAACACAAATGTAAACCACACCGATTTTACAGACAGAAACGCAAAGGAAAAGAATTTTGTGATGGGGGATTTAAATAATTTACGCTGCCCCGCTTAGCCCAAAACTTTTTGGTAAATCCTGGTTGTTCCTTTGCTGGAATATGGATGTTAAATTGTATAAAAACCCAGGGGTAGGTGATGCGTGTTGACCCGCCCTTTCAATAAAAAAAAGGCCCCGATTTTTCATTTTTTCTAGATCTCAGTGGCAGCAGCGGAAGCGGCAGTGTTTTCCATTTGCAAGACCCGGGATCGAGACCAGAGGAAACCTTCTTTGACTTAGGGGAAAAAAATTTTTTAAATGTTTTTATAGACACCGCTCAGTTTGGCGGTTACGAGCGTTCTCCCGGAGATAAGTCCCCCCCCTCGAGTAGAGGTCAACTCGGGTCGGCAGCTCTGTGGAAAGAGGCAGCAGCAGGCCACACGGTTAGTCGGTAAGCTCTTTCTGGCTGACCACTCGATAGTTGTTTTGGTTTAATAAGATGAAGAAGAACAGTCACGACAACAACAACAACAACAATAATAATAATACTGACATAAAAATAATGATAATGGTGATAATTATAATAATAATGAAAATTTAAATAATGAATATAGTGATATGAATAATAATGGTAATAATATTCCTAGTTTTATAAATAATAATAATAATGATAATAATAATAATCCTCACAATAATAGTAATATTACAATAATAATGATGATAATAATAATGACACTAATACTACTACTACTACTAATAATGATAACAATAATTTGTTGTTTAGAGAGAGAGAGAGAGAGAGAGAGAGAGAGAGAGAGAGACGAGGAGACTGCCGAGAGAGAGAGAGGCTCGAGAGGGAAGGAGAGCCAGAGGTGGAGGGTACGAGGAGGCGGAGACGAGAGAGAGCACGAGACGAGCGAGAGAGAGAGAATAGATATATAGACAGATAGATATATAATAGAGAAAGAGAGAGTGAGAGAGATAGTGAGAAGAGAGAGAGAGAAAGAACGAGAGAGAGGAGAGAGGGAGGAGAGGAGGGAGAGAGAGAGGTTTGAAATGGGAGAGGAGACGAGAGGGAGGAGAGGAAGAGGAAGACGAGAGCGAGAGGATGAGGAGAGGAGAGAGAAGAGAATTGGAGGAAAGAGCAAAGATAGAGAATGATAAATAGATAGATATATAGGCAGATAGATACAGAGAGATAGAGAGAGAGGAAAAATTAGAGAGGACAGAGAGAACGGAAATGCAGAGAGGAGAAGAGAGGAGAAGAGAGAGAGAGAGGAGGACTGCGAGAATGGGAGAGAGAGAGAGAGACTCGGAGAGCGTCTGATGCGAGAGAGAGAGCGATGATGAGAGGAGGAGGACGAGAGGAGAGCGAGAACGAGTAGAGAGGAGGAGGAGAGACTGAGATAGGAGAGAGAGAGAGAGAGATAAAGACAGATAGATAAATAAATATAGAAAGAGAGAGGAAGAGGAGAGAGAGAGATAGTGAAGAGGAGGAGAGAGAGAGATATAAAGGAGACCAGGACAGATAAATAGAAGATATATACAGAGACAGATAGATACAAAGAGAGAAGGAGAGAGAGAGGAAGAGATATAGAGCCAGAGAGAAAGAATGAGGTAGAGAGAGAGAGAGAGAGAGGAGGAGAGGGAGAGAGGAGAGAGAGGACGGAGAGCAGAGAGAGAGGAGAGGGAAGAGGAGAAGAGAGGGCGATATGAGGAGAGGAGAGACGAGAGAGATGTAATATATATAATATATATATATAGAGCGAGAGAGAGAGGAAGACGAGAAGAGGAGAGAGTGAGGAGAGAGAGACCGAGGATGAGACGAGAGGAGGAGAGAGAGAGAGAGAGAGAGGAGAGAAGACGGAGATGGAGAGAGGAGAGAGGAGGAAGAGGAGCGAGTCGGGGAGATGAGAGGGCAAGAGAGAGAGCAGATGTAGAGGAGGAGAGTAGAGAAGAGATTTGGGAGGGGAGAGGACGCAGGAGGCAGAGTGAGAGAGAGATTCGGGAGAGGGGGGACCCCCAAGAGATGACTGAGTAGAGACGAGAGAGAAGAGAGAGAGAGAGAAGTGGAGAGGGGACCCCAGAGAGAGGAGTAGAGGAGGGGGGGGGTGGGGGGGGCGAGAGAGAGAGAAAGAGAGAGAGACGAGAGATGCGAGTGGAGGGATGACGAGGAGAGAGAGAGAGAGTAGAGAGGAGAGAGACGAGGAGAGAGAGAGCGAGGGGAGATGGAGAGGAGAGAGAGAGAGTTTCGAGAGAGAGAAGCGAGCGAGAGAGGAGAGATAGAGATAGATAGATAGATAGATAGAGAGAGAGAGAGAGAGAGAAGAGTGAGAGAGGAGAGAAAGAGAGGAAAGAGAAAGAGAAAAGAGATGAGGGACGGGATGAGGAGAGAAAGAGGAAAGAAAATGAAAGAGGGAAAAAAAAGGGGGAAAGAAGATGAGAGATAGAGAGGAGAGAAAGAGGAAGAGAGAGGGAAGAGGAATAGAGACGGAGAGAGAGAGGAGAGAGAGACGAGAGAGAAGAGAGACGAGGACATTGATTGAGAGAGAGAGAGAGAGAGAGTAAATGAAGAGTTATGAAAGAAGAAGAATAACCGATAGATAGATAGATAGATAGAGAGATAGGAAGAGAGATAGGTTGACAGAGGAGATGGGCGAGGAGAGAGAGGAGACGAGAGGAGAATCGTGAGAGTTGCGAACGGAGAGATGAGAGGAGAGAGAGAGAGTAGAGAGAGAGAGAGAAGAGAAGAGGAGATCTCAAGGACAGGACGAGAGAAGACCGGGAGGGAAGAAGAGTATGAGAGAGAGAGAGAGGAGATGCGAACGATTAGAGAGAAGGGAAGAGAGAGGAGGAGATGAGTAGAAGAGCCTGAGACGAGCAGAGAGAGAGGGAGAGAGAGAGATTGAGAGGATGACGAGGGAGAGAGAGGAAAAGGACTCGAGAGAAAGAGAGAGAGAGAGAGGGAGGGAGCAGAGAAGAGAGAAATGAGAGAGGAGAAAGAGTAGATAGATTAGATAGATAGGATAGATAGATAGATAGATCGAGAGAGAGAGAGGAGAGGAGAGGAGCAGAGCCTGTGAGACGGCGAGAGAGAGAGGATGAGAGAGGAGAAAAAAACAGTTAGAGAGAGGAATAGAGATATAGAGCCAGGGAGAAAGAATGAGGTAGAGAGAGAGAGAGAGAGAGATAGTTTGAGGAGAGAGAGAGGAGAGAGAGAGAGAGGGAGAGAGGAGAGAGAGAGAGAGCGAGAGAGAGAGAAGGAGAGAGAGAGATGTACTTATATATACTATATATATATAATGTAGATATATATATAATATATATATCTTATATATAGCCCGAGTATATATATAAAATATATAAGAGAGCAGAGGAGAGAGAGAGACGAGAGAGAGGAGAGAGAGGAGGAGAGGATGAGACGAGAAGAGATGAGAGAGACGAGAGGAAAGAGGTAGAGAAGAGAGAAAGACGAGAGAGAGAGAAAGAGAGAGCGAGAGAGAGAAGATAGAGATAGATAGATAGATTAGAGAGAGAGAGAGGAAGCGAGAGAAAGAACGAACCTGAGTTGCAGACGAGATACAGAGAAGATAAGAGAGAGGAGAGAAAGCGAGGAGAGAGAGAGAAGAGAGGAGAGCGAGAGAGACGAGACTGATGATGAGGAGAAGCAGCGAGAGAGAGAGAGAGAGGAGAGAGAGAAGAGAGGAGAAGAGAGGAAGAGATAAAATGAAGAGTTAGAAAGAGAGATATACCGATAGATAGATAGATAGATAGAGAGATAGGAAGAGAGATAGAGATTGATAGAGAGATGGAGAGAGAGAGAGAGAGAGAGAGAGAGAGAGAGAGAGAGAAGGGGAGAGGAGAGAGACGTGAGGGAGAGGAGAACGAGAGTAGAGAGAGATTGAGAATAGAGAGAAAAGGAGAGAGAAGAGAGCAGAGGAAAGAGAGAAGAAGAGGTGGAGAGTGAGAGAGGAGAGCGTGAGAAGAGAGAGAAAGATTCGATGAGACGCGAGAGAGATGAGAGAGGAAAGAGAGAGAGAGAGAAATGAGAGAGAGAAAGAGAAGAGATAGATAGAAGATAGATATAGATAGAGAGAGAGAGACGAGAGAGGAGAGAGAGAGCGAGAGAGAGATGAAAGAGAGCGATCCGAGAAAGAGAAAGAGAGCGAGAGACGGAGAGAAAGAGAGAGAGAGAGATCGAGACGAGAGAGAGAGATGATGGAGGAGAGACGGACGGAGAGAGAGAGAGAGAGGAGAAGACTGATGACGTACTCCAGAGAGAGAGAGAGAGAGAGAGAGAGAGAGAGAGAGAGAGATAAATGAAGAGTTAGAAAGAGAGATATACCGATAGATAGATAGTAGATAGAGAGATAGAAGAGAGAGAGAGAGAGAGACAGGAGATCGGAAGATGAGAGGACTGAATAGAGAGAGAGAGAGGGAGAGATGAGAGGAGATGAGACGAGATAGGAGAGGAGAGAGAGACGATGATGATAACCGAGAGACCGAATGATGAGATGATGAGAGAGAGATTGAGAGAGATAGAAAAGGAGAGAGAAAGAGAGAGAGGGAAAGAGAGAGACGAGACGAAGAGAGATAGAGAGAGATTGATGAGAGGAGAGAGTGGAAGACCGAGGAGAGAGAGGAGGCGAGAGATGAGAGAGAGATGAGAGAGAGAGAGCAGAGGGAAAGACGAGAGAGAGAGAAATTGAGAGAGAGAAAGAGATTTAGATAGATAGATAGATAGATAAAGATAGATAGATAGATAGAGAGAGAGAGAGAGAGAGAGAGAAAGAGAGAGAGAGAGAGGTTGAGAGAGAGAGAGCACTGAGAGAGAGAGACGAATGAGAGCAGAGAGAGAGACGACGAGACGAGAGGAAGAGAGATGAGGAGAGAGAGAGAGAAAAGGAGAGAGAGAGGAGCGAGACGGATAGAGAGAGAGAGAGAGAGAGAGAGAGATGGAGAAAGAAAGATAGAGAATGATAAATAGATAGATATATAGGCAGAGAGAGAGAGAGAGAGAGAGAGAGAGAGATAAAGACAGATAGATAAATAAATATAGAAAGAGAGAGGAAGAGAGAGAGAGAGAGATAGTGAGAGAGGAGAGAGAGAGATAAAGGTAGACAGACAGATAAATAGATAGATATATACAGAGACAGATAGATACAAAGAGAGAGAGAGAAGAGGAGAGGACTAGAGGAGAGAGATGAGAGATGTAATTTTATATATATTATAATATATATATATATATATATCATATATATTATAGTATATGTATAGATATATATCTATTATAACGAGAGAGAGAGAGGGGATGATTGAGTAGTGCGAGACGGAGAGAGAGAGATTGAGAAGTAGAGAGAGAGAGAGAGTGAGAGAAGAGAGAGAGAGAGAGAGAAAGAGTATGAGAGAGAGAGAGATGAGCCTGAGATAGACGATTTCCGAGAGAGAGAGAGAGATAGACGAGAGAGAAGAGATGAGAGGAGAGCGAGACGCGAGAGCAAGATACGAGATAGTAGAAGATAGACGAGAGAGAGAGAGAGTGCTGTGAAAGATTTTAGTAGAGAGAGAAAAGGAGGCTGAAAGACGAGATGAGAGCAAAGAGGAAGAAAGAGAGCGAAGAGAGGAGAGAAAGCGAGAGAGAGAGAGAGCGGGGAGCTTTGAGAGATGAGCGCAGAGAGAGAGAGAAGAGAGAGGGAATGTGAGAGATGAAGGATGATGAGAAGGGATGACATCGAGAGACGAGAGAGAGACGCGGAGAAGGAGAGAGAGATAAATGAAGAGTTAGAAAGAGAGATATACCGATAGATAGATAGATAGATAGAGAGATAGGAAGAGAGATAGAGATTGATAGAGAGATGGAGAGAGAGAGAGAGAGAGAGAGGAACGATCGAGAGAGCTGAGAAGAGAGAGCGCGGGAGAGAGAAGCAAGAGAGAAGAGTAGAGAGAGAGAGGGTGGGGGGGGGGGAGAGATTGAGAGGAGAGAAAGGAGCGAGACAGAGGAGAGAGGGAAGAAAGAGAGAGAGAGAGGAGAGGAGATAGATAGAGAGAGAGAGAGAGAGAAAGAGAGAGAGAGAGAGAGGGAGCAGAGAGAGAGAGGAGAGAGAGAGAGAGAGAGCGAGAGAGAGAGAGATAGGAGATAGATAGATAGATAGAGACGAGAGATGAGAGAGAGATGAGAGAGCAAAAGAGAAAGAGAGAGATGAGAGAGCAAAAGAGAAAGAGAGAAGAGGAGAGAGAGAGAGAGAGAGAGAGAGAGAGAGAGAGAGAGAGAGAGAGAGAGAGAGAGAGAGAGAGAGAGAGAGAGAGACGAGAGAGAGAGATGAGAGATGAGAGACGAGAGAGAGTGAGAGGAGATGAGGAGATGAGAGAAAGAGAGAGAGAGAGCAAAAATTGAGAAAGAGAAAAGAGATAGATAGATAAGATAGGATAGATAGATAGAGAGAGAGAGAGACGAGAGGAGAGAGAGAGAGAGAGGATGGGAGGACGAGGGAGAGGAGAGAGAGAGAGAGACGAAAAGAAAGAGAGAGAGAGAGACGAGAGAGAGATGAGAGAGGAGAGAGATCCGGGAGAGATGACGAGAGAGAGCGAGAGAGAGATAGAGATTAGAAGAAGATAGATAGAGAGATATGAGAGAGAGAGAGAGAGAGTAGAGAAGAGAGAGGAGAGATAAATGGAAAGAGTTAGAAGAAAGAGAAGATATACCGATAGATGAGAATAGATAGAATAGAGAGGATAGGAAGAGAGAAGAGAGAGAGAGAGACGAGAGAGAGAGGAGAGAGAGAGATGGAGGAGAAAGAGAGAGATGGGGAAAGAGGAGAGAGAGAGAAGATGAGAGAGAGACGAGAGAGAGAGAACGAGAGCGAGAGAGAGAGAGACTGAGAGAGAGGAGAGAGAGAGAGGAGGAGAGAGAGAGAGAGACGAGAGAGAGAGAGAGAGAGAGAGAGAGGAGAGATGTAATTATAATAGATTATCTATATATATATGTATATATATATATATATAATATATATATATATATATATATATTATATAGTATATATATATATCTATATATATGATATATATAGAAGAGAGGGAGAGAGAGAGAGAGAGAGAGAGCGAGACGAGAGAGAGAGGAGAGAGAGGAGGAGAGAGAGAGAGAGAGAGAGAGAGAGAGAAAGAGAGAGATGAGAGAGGGAGAGAGAGAGAGAGACAGAGAGATGAGAAGAGGAGATGAGAGAGAGAGAGGAAGAGAGAGAGACGAGGAGAGAGAGATGAGACAGAGAGAGCTGATAACGGAGAGAGAGAGAGAGAGAGAGAGAGAGAGAGAGAGAGAAAGAGAGAGACGGGTAGAGAGACATCGAGAGAGAGAGAGAGAGCAGACGAGAGGGAGAGATGATGACGATGAGATGATGGTGGACGAGCGAGAGAGGAGAGAGAGAGAGAGACGGAGAGAAGGGAGACGAGAGAGAGCGAGAGAGAGAGAGAAAGAGGAGAGAGAGAGAAATTGAGAGAGAGAAAGAGATAGATAGATAGATAGATACAGATAGATAGAGAGAGAGAGAGAGAGAGAGACAGAGAGAAAGAAGAGAGAGAGAGAGAGAGAGAGAGAGACTCCCTCCCTCCCTCCCTCTCGCTCTCTCTCTCTTCTTTCTCTCGCTCTCTCTCTCCTCCCTTCTTCCCTCTCTGTCTGTCTGTCTCACCCCCCCCCCCTCTCTGTCTGTCTGCCTGAAAATGATAACTTTTGGGAAGGCGGTCCTGAACTGACCAATTTTAGTCGAGATGAAGGGAACTAGGGAACGGCCTCGGGAAGTAGTGGCAGAGTCACCCCAAAGAGTGTGGTGACAGTTGCAATCGCCGACTCTAAGGAATGGTGGTTGAAGCTGAGAAAGAAAAGTTTCGAAGGCATTAAAGGCAAGGGAGGAGAGGGCGAAAAGTCAACTGAAACAGCGGTGATGCAACGGCGAAGGAAGATGCG
This sequence comes from Penaeus monodon, assembly GCF_015228065.2. Classification (NCBI taxonomy): domain Eukaryota; kingdom Metazoa; phylum Arthropoda; class Malacostraca; order Decapoda; family Penaeidae; genus Penaeus; species Penaeus monodon. The sequence goes on from NC_051396.1 coordinate 47,087,995, forward strand.
CATAATTGTGTGTATGAGGAGGAGGAGGAGGATGGATGTCGGCGTATCCGGAATGTATCCGGAATGGGGTTAGAGAAACTGAAGGAGGATGAGAGAGAGGAATTTCCTTTGAGTCTTACTCAGGAAGTTTCTAATGTCCTCAAGGGTGTCTGGGGGAGATTTGATGGGGAGTTTGGGAAACAAAAGATTTTTTTATGAGGAGGTGAAGAGAAGATAGGTATCTGAGAAGTAGAGGATGTAGCTGTGGGAAGGGATTATCAGAAGATGGAGTGGAACGTTTGGATTGCCTGGTGCAAGAGATATGTTGAGGAATAGCGAGAGACATTGGGGGAATTATGGATATGTGGGTTTAAATGGAAAAAGGATTTGACTGAGAGATAAGGGAAGTAGAGGAGGGAAGTTGAGGAGGGGGAAGTGGGTACTGAGGAAAAAAATGTAGACTACTTGGGTAGAGTTGATAGTGATGGAGTGAAGGACGGTACTGGAGTAGGTGTGGTTTTAAAAAAAAACCTCGTCGGTGTGCTTCCTGTCTGGCCTCTCGAAGAGTGAGGCCAAGTTTGTATCTGAGGACTGCTACTTCAGACTCAAACGTTGTAGGCTGGGCAGCCCCTATAAAATACATTGTGGGATCCACTGCAATTAGCACATATACGTGATTATGCAGGGCAATTTGAACGGCCATCACCAGATTGGGCATAGACAGGGCAGCAGGCTGTAGAACAACAGTGCTTTGCAGGGTGGTCAAAACACCAACAATATTCATTCACATGGGAACATGCTTAGAAAACAGAGTAAATTGTAAAAAAGGAAAGGAGAAAGAGGAGGAAGAATGAACAAACTGAGGAACCAAAACAGATGATATAAAAAAAAAAATATATAATTCTTGTGGCATTACAGCCCCCTGTGAGGAATACGCAACATGTTAAGGATAAGAAAAGATTAACTTTGTTTATATATATTTTTTAAATAAATAATAAAATGACCTCTGACCCAACAATTCACTACCCTCTCCATAGACTCACTCTACCTTAGAAATCGTATGTACAAAAAAAGAAAGAAAAGAAAAACAAATAAAAAGTAATAATAATAATCTAAAAAACTCTTTCGTCACACTGGAAAGATTCATCATTAGTCCTGGGTACTGCCAAATGCTTTGGAATGTTAGCTTATAAATTTTATTCTGCATATTGAATAGAGAATGTATATATTCTTTTCTAGAATACTGAAAGACAATATGTTTGACAAACTCTGAAGTGATTGTGAACTTTAAATCTTCTTATAAAACCACTTGTGAAATCAGTATCACACTGGTGATATGGCACATCATTGCAAATGCATATGTGGAGAGTCTCTGTGCTACACTGATGGATGAACATTCAATTATTTCAATATTTTGAAATCAATGCTTGTGATCGTCTTAATGGGTAATTTGTCCATTAGAGTGTTTGCGTGTCAGTAGAAAGTAATAATAAATAAGTAAATGAGTAAAATATTGCGCACTTCCTTCTGATATCATCCTTCCAACTTTCTGATATTCACCAAAACTGTACTTTTTGGTTTTTAATGCACCATGACAGCATACATTTTTAACAGCACAAAAAGTAGACTTATATCAGTTACAAAAATACTATTTAAATAATAAGTATGACTTGGATAATCCAAGTTATTAAAAACACCTAAAACAATTTTTTACCAGTCTGCGAATATTCACATTTCTTGTACATAACTGAAAACTTATAACAGACATATCAGCAGCTTTCCATTTGGAAACTGGGTAATGCCTAGAATATTACAGGAGGATGTACAGAAATAGGGTAGCTCTGTCTGCTGACCTTCCCTGCATTATCACCATGGTAGGGTTGGTTAAATTCTTTGCACCATTGGAAGGTGCATAGAAAATATAAAGAAAACTGATGCTGCTATTCCATTGTGCTACCTATCATTCCTCACCTCATTAATAATGCCAAGGAAATGTTCCTGATCATGTGTGGAATTATGTCGAACAAATTGCAAGTAGAGCAACGAAGGGAAGAACAAGAAAACACGTGACTATGCCGAAGGCCTTTAGGCATTTACTGCTGCCCTGATGAAGGCCTTAGGCATAGTCATGTGTTTTCTTGTACTTTCCTTCATTGTTCTACTTGCAACTCCAATCCATGCTCTCCTTGAACATGAGGACACATAAGCAGGAAGTCAAACACAATCGTCACAAATCCTTGGATATACAAATAACTCAAATTCCCATCCCTCCCTCTTTTTCTCCCTCCCTCCCTTCCTCCTCCCTCCTTCCTTCCCTTCCTCCCTCCCTCCCTCCTTCCTTCCCTCCCTCCTCCTTCCTTCCCTCCCTCCCTACTTCCTTCCCTCCCTTCCTCCTCCCTCCTTCCCTCTCTCTCTCTCTCTCCCTCCCTTCCTCCCTTCCTTCCTTCCTCCCTTCCTCACTCTCATGGATTCATCAAACCACTTCAGTATCTGGTCCCGCAATGGAGGCTGAGTGAGAAATTAGATGCTAGAAAATCAAAGTTATTGCTGTAATACGAAGGTGTACTACTTTTGGAATTCATTCATGCTATTTCCCATCAAACTTAAAGCTTCTGGTTCATTTACATAGCTTGGCGGCTCATATCAGCATACATTTACATAAATATATACCTATTTGCCACGTTAAAAAGTAGAGAATATATACATATATATACACACAGGTAAGGTGTATGTGTGTGTGTGTATTACATACTTTCATATGTACATGTGTACATATGCACATATGTACATACATACGCGCGTACACACACACACACACACACACACACACACACACACACACACACACACACACACACACACACACACACACACTCACACACACACACACACACATACACACACACACACACACAGACACACACGTATACATATATATGTATATAAACAAAAAATATATAAATAAAATATCCAGTGGATACTTGTGGCTTGTAAGAAGTAGATAATTTTTATGTATATCTCAAAACATTCAATGATCTTGGAAACCTAAAAGTATGCTAAATAATATTCCTATTTTGAAAGAAAATCTATGCTAAACATTTGCAGGCAACAATAGACAATATTCTGATCATACAGGTAATACACTAAGTGGAACATATCCCAGCAATATGTTCTGGGTAGAAGTGCCCCAAACAATTATAGTGTTACTCTGAACAAAGATTACGTTACATCAACAGATATATATATGGTCTTAAAAGAATATTCCACACTTTTAGAATTGTGCAGTACCATTAATAGACTGAAAACTATCTTAAAACAAATGAAGATACTTTTCAGGGTAATGCTGAATTCAATATATTGTGCTGTTAAATAGTTTCTGTTACAATATTCCTGTTACTCTTACGAAAAGGTACATTAAGATCTTTGTAAGTTTTAATCTAGAAACCTTTGCATAGTATCTTCGAGAAAGGGTAGAGGAAAATAAAGAAAAAGATGACAAATATGTCTTCTCTTTTCTGCTGTGAAATGACACCTGATGCCGAGAACCTGAGCAAATGATAACCATCCTCACATATCAACAAGAATGTCAAGACAAAATAACAGTTTATGTGATGATACAGTACATGAGACCACATAGATGAAATATGTTAAAAAGTGTGCTGACATCTTTTATATATAGATATTCTAATTTGAGAATAATACAGCACTTTGAGGACTTGACATGAATGTACACTATATCAGTCAGAGAAACGCAATCCATGCACTGGCCACAAAGTCACTTTTTTCATATTCACTAGTGCTATGTGCATCTTCTGCTCATGATCCCTTTCACATTGGACCAGCCTGTGGGCAGAGACAATAATAGTGTTAATTTCATCTTAAATGAAGTACATGTTACTTTCGGTATTCTTGTTGTCATGTTAACTTACTTGGTGGAAGAAAAGCAGGGGGAGGAGAAGGAATACAAACACAAAAGTAAGTAAAGAATACATCCATGAGTCTCTTGCTTACATCTAATCAGTCAACAGTAGAATCAACAAAATTTTAATGTTAATGCAAATGCTCCTTACAGTAATTCTGTGACTTTATTCTGTGACTAGAGAATAAAGTGGTATAAAAAAAAATAATTGATAAATATTGTTTTTCAACCTAAGAGCTGTGCACTCAGGGAATCAGACCATTCTCGAAGAGCACAAAAAGTGACAAAAATGAGGTTCCAAAAAGCAATATTTTGTTTTATATATGACAAGATGCAAAAGAAAGGACATATGCCATCAATCACCTAAGCAGAAAATGCTGCTTGTTGCACAAATGGGTTAGAAAAGAGGAGATGAAGGTATTATCACTCTCTCAGATAAAGCAACAGATGGCAGAGAGATAGAGAAAAAAGAAAGAAAGAAAGAAAGAAAGAAAATAAGAAAAAGAAGAAGAAATATATATATATATATATATATAAAATATATATATATATATAATATATATATATATATATATATATATATATATATATATATATGGGTGCACCATAAGAGAAAAAAACTGAATATTAAACCAATTTTACACAAAACCATCTATGGGAAGAGTATAAAACAAACAACCAAAAAAAAAACATGGATATGCTGTAGATATTTTTGATATGTGGTCATACAGAAGTAATGCAGTATAGCAAGAAAGAGCGATAAGGCATTTGATGTAATTCTGTACTTTCTTGTTCTTGGCCACAGTGTCAGCTTACCTAATTATCAAAGCCTTCGTTTCTCTCGCTGAGGGAGTCCCAGAGTGTCTGGACTGGAGGAATGGGTTAGGTCTGGAATGAGGTCCGGGGGGGGGAGGTCATCCGGATCATCGAAGTGCCTTTGGCGCTTGCGGCATTCCAGCGAAGACACTCATCTAGAGATGCAAACCAGTCAGCAATCTGGTCCTCTGCACTGATTGAGGGAACAGGATATATGGAGGTGGTGACTCTCAGACTGTGGGGAATGCAGAGGAATGCTTTCATTAGTAAAGTACTATCAACTAAAGCCCTGTCAATACCCTTACTGAATCTTCAAAGCGGACTTTATTAAACAATGATCTTTTTGGTTGTGTCACTTGACTATAACTATTTCTGTCTTTCATCACTGTGAAATATACATTATACTAATTCCTAATGTTCATGTTTTTCTTTTCAAATATTGTTTACGTCAAGCTACTTTCTCTTATGAAAGAAAAAAAATGACTCATACCCTTTGCTTGAAAAACTGTACAACAGTCTAAGAACTATGATTCATGCATTTAATACTCAGGCAAGAAGAAAAAATAAAGTGAGAAAAGAAGGTAGAGAGCAAAGATACCATAAAATGCCAAAGATAGGTCCAGTACCCACCAGCAATTCATTTTCATAGAAAGGTTGATGCAGTTTGAATAGAAAATACAGATGGGGAGGAATGAAATGTGTGGAGGTTGGAAAGACAGATGGATGAAAAGATAAAGGGAAGGTCTGCCACATGCACAATCACCAGATTCCTTTGAACTGTCTGATTCACACTAACATGGATGGCTGATACTGCTAAAGAATCATTCTGATTAAGCATGTCTAACTGTCTGTTCCACCATATATGATAAAAAATGCAATAGGAAAAGGGCCTGGGGAACCAACATCAGGTTGCAGGTTTCAAGGGTACCAAAATAAATCTTGGAAGCCTGCAACTTAATTGTCATCTGATATAATGAAGGTATCGTAAGGACAGCCTTTTGTAATTAAATTCTCAAGTAACCCCATGACTAAACTTATGTGAACCTGACAGCCACATCTAATACAGTATCATTATAATACCAAAGTGAGGAATCCTGGGCAGCAGAATCTGAATTTGCTGATCCATGAACAAAGAAAATCCAATCAGTTTGGTAAGATAAATGATCTGTTTTCTGTTTCTGAAAGCCTTCTGTAGTCTGTCATAGATGGTAAAAGTCAGTGAGGGTGTAATCACTTGTCCCAGAGCACACCAATCTCCTAGATCTAACATTCGGAACCTCGTATCTAGATTTCAGTAAAGCTCTTTTGAATACATTTTGAATCAGTTAGACACAAGGTTCACTTTCCTTTTCTACTAACAAAGGCAGTTTGCTTGATGCTTATAAATCTACAAAAGCCAATATTGATGTATGATTCAAACTAGAACTATATAACTAAGAAGCACTAGAATATGCATGTTAGAAATGAAATTTACAAATATACATTTGTCCCATTTACCTTCAGCAGAAAATGTAAGAGGCCTTCAATTAAATTAAGGCTTGTCAATTCACTAATCAACTAATGGACTGAGAAACAGCCTTTTCTAACAACAATCTACTGTCATTGACAAGCCTTCAGAAAAGTGTCAGTCCTCAAGAGTCATAGTCAAAGTCATCTTCATAAGTGAAGACCATCTGCACAGGGAAATGCAGCACACAGTGCATGGCAGGAGATTTCTGAAGACACACCAGCATTTTCCCACACCATGTAACCATAACAATGACGTCACGCTTGGACAGAACTAGCAGCAAAATTTTAACCGCTCACCAAACTGTTTAACCTTTTAGTTAGCATTAACAGTTGGATTAGCGTTACTTAATAGGCCCATAGTTGTTTCATTACTATAACAAAAAATGGACAACGCATCGTGTGAGAATTTTATAGGAATACATATTGCTACGCCAGTGGGTCTTTGTCTCTGTGCGAAACATGTGTTAACATGAAAAGGATGACCTGGGCATGTGTTAACATGAAGGGACCTGGGCAAACATGACGCAGCTGGCTGTGAGCGGAGGAGCGGAGGAACAAACCAGGAGACGAAGTTGGGATGCTGCTCTCTGTGAAGACCTCGTGTGTGCCTTTGTGACCTGATAAACTTTGTGTTGCCCTGTTATAAGCTGTATCGTGCAGTGTGACATGCTGGTTTTCCCCCTGTATTGTGCCTATAGAAAAGTGTACGGGTAAATAACTTGTGTAAATAAAGGAAAGACTGTCATTTTGTGTTTATTTCGTGCCCTGCCTCTCCAGGTGGCGTTTCCCCTCGTGGTGTTCTGGGGACGCTGTGGTGCTCAGTGCCTCTTGGAGCTGTTCAGTGTTCACGACCCTGTGAATAGCACGCCGTCTGCCTAGCCTGCCTTGTGCTGGTGGCAGAGAGAGAAGAGGTGGTCGGCGTAACAATATTAAGAAATATTAGGTATGTTACTTAACAAGAATATACCAACTTGCATATTGTACATGTATACATAAAGAGTAATGGACATGTCCTTAAAAAAATGGACATGCCCTTTAAAAAATGGACATGTCCAATTAAAACGTTCTTCAAAACATATATTCTTCAAAAAATGGACAAGTCCTTAAAAAAATGGACAAGTTCTAATGCGAAAATCGGACATGGTATAATTATTGCTGACTGATTGCACTGTGACGTTGTTTTACAATTTTACTTAAATGAACTTCCATAGACTGTGAATATCACATGTTCACACATACTGTCTTATGTACTTTACATTTATACACAAATATAAGCTTCTAAAATTGGACATGACCTTTAAAAAATTAACATATCCAATAAAACTTGGACATGACCTTTAAAAAACGGACATGCCCTGTAAAAAAAGGACCTGTCCTTAAAAAAAGTCCGTCCCTTAAAAAATGGACATGACCTAATGTGAAAATCGGACATGGTATGATTACTGGTGACTAGTTGCACTGTGACATTGTTTTATTATCTTACTTCAGTAAACTTCCATAAACATCACATGTCCACACACACTGTCTTGTACACTCTACATTTATGGACAGTAATCTTTAAAAATGGACACGTTGTAATACCTATTTCACATATGGCCTATTTCACCTCACACCAAATATCCCCCCAGAGTTGCTCACTAATGGATCTTGAGTGTTTCGTATAACCCTTGTAGCTACAGTACTCCCTTGGGGCCACTTGTAGCAGACACCTTCCATCACTCTACTATTGCCATCCATATGACACTGTTAACTTATAAATATATATATTTAATACAATCACACTAGCCTCTACATACCACACCTCTGCTAGACATGACAACGGACGCGACATCCGCAGGCCTTCCGCCTCGCGACGCCGTCCCGTGTACACGATCACATCCTCTCCTCCATACTTCCGAGTACATCGCAACCCTTGTGAGTTTCCTAGTTCAATCTGTATAAGAGAGGGTCGCCTGCGAGCGACAGACAGACAGCCTACAGCACGCTGACCGGACTGAACCTCTGTCCGTCAGTTGTACCATCCTCTCATTACAATATATATCTACAAACAAGCAAGAGGTCTGTTTCACCTTTAACGCTGCCCAAGATTTCCGCATAGTGCCAGACGCGACTGGTCTGCACTCTACCGCTCATCGGCCATCGTTACACACGTCCTCGTGTAAGAATGGGACATGAAATGATTATGCCCGATGAACTGCACTGAGAGGATGTTGTTGCTTAAAAAAAGACTGGACACGTCCTCGTGTGAAATTGGGCATAGAATAATTATTGACGATGGGCCGCACTGTGCAGTTGTTAGTGTGTTGTTTCATCAACAACAAAAATTGGACACGTCGCCGTGTGAGAATCGGACATGGGATAATTCTTACCGATCGATTGCACTGTGATGATATTGTTTTATTTTACTTAAGTGACATTGTGTAATTATTGTATATTAATTGCACATATGTGCATATTGTCTCTCTCTGTATTTGTGTATAATTTATTGTTTTATATATCATCTTTCAAGAAATTAGATTCTAGATTCTGACTGTTCACATGTACTCTCTAGTAGTCTATTACTTCTTAGGCGCGTTAATGAAAACAGCCAGTACTTATTAACGCTCAGTCGTTAGGATGTATTTGAATTTTTAAAAATGTGTATAATCTATATTTCATACATAAGAGAATAAACCAGAAATCTATTTCCAGATGCATGTAAGGGTAATGTGCTATACACATGCGCATATTATAAGAGTGTATTCAATATATTACATTAGATCATAACTAGAATATGTTTGTCGGTAAACAATCTCGTTGTACAGTTAGGCTAATTGGGGCGTCCGTTATTTTCTCGCCAATGCGGGTGAAATTTTAAGGCGGGCTAGTTGTTGTTGGTACTGGTTGTGCATAGACAAATCATTGTATCTATTGACTCCGAAAGTGTACGACTACTGATCAGCGACAGCCAATGGACTCCAATTCAAGACAAGGTGGGACCAGCGAAAGGTTAGGTTTTGTGAAACTGTCAATCATTAAACGTATCCATTTTTTAAAATATATTTTTAAGTGCTAATGGCATTGCATTGTAAAAAAACATTCCCCCTGTCGTATTGATCAAGAAAAGTAGATCAAGAAATGTACCAACGCGTTTTTTTTCCCAACGCTTGGGAGAGCCATTAAATATAGTCCTAGAAAGAAATAAAGAAATAAAGCATGGACACAAAGATAGATTTAGCTGTTGATAGGCAATGGTAATACCTGTTAGCTTTTCCTCTCAAACACATGGTTTCTCAATTAATTTCTTCGATTTGTATATTGTCAATAACGTGTGTTTGTATAAAGTATGAACATGATGTGGCTCCCCCTCTCAATCTCTCTGACTCTCTCTCTCTGACCCTCTCTCTCTCTTGACCCTCTCTCTCATCTCTCTCTCTGACCCTCTCTCTCTGACCCTCTCTCTCTCTCTCTCTCTCTCTCTCTCTCTCTCTCTCTCTCTCTCTCTCTCTCTCTCTCTCTCTCTCTCTCTCTCTCTCTCTCTCTCTCTCTGACCCTCTCTCTCTGACCTCTCTCTCTCTGACCCTCTCTCTCTACTCTCTCTCTGTCCCTCTCTCTCTCTCTCTCTCTCTCTTTCTCTTATCATCTCTCTCTCTCTATCATTCTCTCTCTCTCTTCTCTCTCTCTCTCTTCTCTCTCTCTCTCTCTCTTACTCTCTCTCTCTCTCTTATCATCTCTCTTTCTCTCTCTCTCTTATCACATCTCTTTCTCTCTCATCATTCTCTCTCTCTCTCTCTCCTCTCTCTCTCTTCTCTCCTTCTCTCTCTCCTCTCTCTCTCCTCTTCTCATCTCTCTCCTCTTCTCTTTCTCTCTCTCTCTCTCTCCTTCTTATACCTAAATTCTCTCTCTCTCCTCTCTCTTCTCTTTCTCTCTCTCTCTCCTCTCCTCTTCCTCTTCATCTTTTCTCATTTTTATCATCTGAGACATGAGGAAAGAGAGAGAGATGAGGAGAGATAGAGATGAGGAGAGAGAGAAATGAGAGAGAAAGAGAGATGAGAGAGAAAGAGAGATGAGAGAGAAAGAGAGATGAGAGAGAAAGAGAGATGAGAGAGAAAGAGAGATGAGAGAGAAAGAGAGATGAGAGAGAAAGAGAGATGAGAGAGAAAGAGAGATGAGAGAGAAAGAAAGATGAGAGATCATCTCTCTCTCTCCTCATCTCTCTCTCTCTCCTCATCTCTCTCTCTCTCTCTCTCTCTCTCCTCATCTCTCTCTCTCTCTCTCTCTCTCTCTCTCTCTCTCTCTCTCTCTCCTCATCTCTCTCTCTCTCCTCATCTCTCTCTCTCCTCATCTCTCTCTCTCCTCATCTCTCTCTCTCTCCTCATCTCTCTCCTTATATCTGTCTCTCTCTCCTCATCTCTTTCTCTATCCTAATATCTCTCTCTATCATAATCTCTACTCTCTATAATAATCTCTGTAATCTATCTCATCTCTATCTATCCTCAAATTCTCTTCCTCTATCTATTCTCATCTCTCTCTATATCTCGTCTCTATCCCTTCTAATCTCTCTACATCATCTCTGTATCTCTCTCCTAATCAATCTCTCTCTAATCTCAGTTATCATCTCCACTATCTCTCTCCTCTCTCTCTCTCTCTCATCATCTCTACTCTCTCCTCATCTCTCTCTCTCTCTATAATCAGCTCTCCTCTCCTAATCCTCTCTCTCTCTCATCTCTCTCTCTCTCCTCATCTCTCTCTCTCTCTCCCAGTTAACGTCACGACACCACAGTGAAAGGAAGGTATAGGTCCTCTAGTGACCTGCGACCTGTCATGAAAGGGTCTGTGATACCTTGAAAAATCAGGAATCAGACTGTCAGTATGCAGTATTGATCTAGTTTGTGATAATGTTTCACATAATAATAACTTCTACAAGTGATACAAAGAACAAACATAAATTAAAGCGAAAGCACTACGCACACTCCCAGATGGCTGTGCAAGGCACCCTAGGCGACCCCTGTGTGTAAACTGTTATTTTCAAAGGAAAGCACTAGGTCGGCCCTCCGCGGTCGGGGACCGGGAATGACCGCGACCACTGATGGAAGTGACGACGAACCAACAAAATGGAACTGAGGGAGATTACGATGTCGCAAGTGAGGAGGTATTGTGGGGCCCCAGTGGGAGGATGAAGAGGAAAAGCAAAGAGGCAGCTATCTGCTTCTGTAGAAGTTACTTGTCAGGACACTTATGCGCGGCACTTCAAGGAACCTTACAAAGTTAGCCACACAGGGGAAAAGTATCGTGGGTATCTCAGGCCTAAAAAATGACCAGTACAATAAGACACACGGTCAATTGTAACTGAAAATAGGAAGACATAGTGTATATGTCAGGTGCAAGAACGAACAAATTCTTGCCCAAATAAAAACAACTGTTGGTGCAGGGCGGTGAAGTCCCTTGAAAAGCCAAAGTCTTTGGTAAAAGGGAAATGCACTAAAAATCATTGTGTTCGAGTCCGAGGGAAATCGAAACAGAAGAGATGAGCTATACAACGAACGTTATCATCCATGCGAGACGCATGAAGATCAACGGAATGATGACCAGAGAGTATCATACGTATGGAGAGGGGAGGTAATCCCCAAAAAAAAAATATCAAAATGGTTGAGGGCATGGCACCATTTAGGTGCTGTGCCGTTCTTCAAATCTGACCACGTTTGCTCTACCTGCTCAAATCGTGGGCCACGGAAACACGTGCCTGTCACGAGACGGGCCGCGATGCCCGGTTACTGCGCTCTTCCACAACGGGAAGCTCAGAAGTGCAGAAAAGATTTTCTGAGGAAAAAGACCCTCGAAAGTTGTGAACTACCGACAGGAGCCCAATGCCAGTTCCCCATGTGCACTTACTACCCAAAGGAAGGAAACAAGCTGATAAAAAAAACAGGCAGCCCCTACCCCCCACAACAGCCCCTCCAGCCCCGAGGTTAATATGGGGGAATTCCCACACCTGCGAAGGTCAACAGGTGGCCCTGCAGAGGAAGCATGGCACGGGCCACAGTACCAGACCAACAGGGGAGTCCAGCTCCGTTAATTCAAGTATCGGCCACCAGCTTCAGCACCAGCTGCTTTTTTATTTTCTCAGCACACCCCCAACACCACAGCTCATAAGCTTCTGCAGCCAGCTTCGACACCAAGCTGCAGTACCAAAGACTAGTGCCATCTGCTGCACCAGCTAACAAGTTACTAGCTCAGCCCTCAATGCAAGCAGGTACAAACAAGAGTCAAACGGAGAAATTAAGGATCTGCTACAGTGCTGCCTTCGGCAGATCGGAGCAGATGATGGTCATGATGCAAACAGCAAGGCCCAACAATCTCACTTTCAGGAAAGGATTGTTACGGTCCTCCTCGGTCAACAACAGCATCCACCCTGTAGTGGGCTTGAAAAGCGGTCAAGTAAACCAATGTCTCAAAGTAATCTTGAAAGTATTACCTGGAACATAAACGTTACATAAACGCAAAGCAACTCTCTCCCAGTACCTCACTCCGAAAAATGTTGATGTGTGGTTGCCTTCGGAAATTAGAATCGTGCTCGTTATGCAAAAATTGCAGGATACACATATTATGACAGACCAAATATTGATAATCCCTTCTACGAGACGGGCTTGGCATTAACATAAAAGAACTCACCCATCGAAAGGATTGAGGACAATCGTGAAACACCTGTGTTGAATATCTAGATTAAAATATTTCTGGATGGAAATCTAATCACCTTTATAATGATACAACCACATGAAGTGAGTTGGTACCTAAAACTCTGACTGCATGATACATAGTGATATCTGTCTTATGTGGGGGGGATTTAATGCTCGCCATCCTCTCCTAGGTCGAGGGAAGTACCATTGGCAAAAACGTACAGGTTTATTAGACTATCTCCAAATACTAGTGACTCCTACACCTATATGCCCTTAGAAAAAAACTTCATATCTGGGCCGGCAAACGGGACTATATAGCTCTATACAAATCAGC